>NC_079456.1:17159648-17222148 GCF_903798145.1 Danio aesculapii | reverse complement strand
AAAAGTATGCAAATGAGCACACATCTAATTAAACAATGCCTAATTTGCATATTTAAACATAATATTCTAATAAACATGTAATACAAAAAACGTTTGCAACTCTAAATGCAATTAATCATCTGTGAAAGTATGGTGATAACTAATGAGTTACATCCTATTTACGATCAAAATCAAAGTTTTTGGTGAAAGCTTATCCTTTGAATCTAGCAAATGTACACCGGAAAGCTCTGACATGAATGTTTAATGTCTATGTTGATTAATATTAGTGACCAGTGAGGATTTTTAATAACCATTACAATGCTTTCTAATAGATCTACAGCGCCACCTGCTGGACAGTTATGCTTAACTTGACAGATAAGCTACAGAACTACATTTTAAAGAGCTAAAACTGAGAATCAGATAGAGACTGTTTGTTGAGACTGTGGTGTTCATTGTAAATAAGATATTTATGCTTTTTAAAAAAATGTTGCAAGTATTGTGAAATTATTATGCATATGGTAATTATTAAAATAGGTTAATTATGATAATCGGAGCTAACACTTTGGTATTACCCAGGTGTGGTCGAGAAATTGAGGAAATGTGAGAAACGGATATAAAATGCCATTTTGAGGCACACAATGAAAGGTGTCAAATTGGTGTGAAACGCAGCTGAGACTCTGCCAGCTGTTTATGATGACAGTGTAATAGAGAAGTGTGTGTGTTTGGGCGCACATGTGTTGGTTTGTACACATACAACACGTTTTTTTGAAAATCAATAGCAGAATCAGATTTTTTGTTCACTTAACGCAATATTGGAGTTTTGAAATGAGGACAGTTTTCATTTGACTTAATTGTAAATATCTATTGAAATGTATTGAAAAATGTAATTGTTGTTGTTTTTAATAATAATGAGGATAGTGTTTTTTTAATACTTTCTATTTCTACACGTTCTTTTAAATAATAATTGTTAAATATGTAAAATAGTTATTTTTTCATAGCCAATAAACAAGTAAAACAAAAACATTTAATGATTCTATACAAATAAATTCTGTGCAAATTTAATAATAATAATAATAATAATGGTGAACTTGCAATAGTTTTATTTTATTCAATAAATATAAATAATACATTAGGATATTGTAGCAATAAAATAATAATTTATTATTGTTTAATAATAATTAATAATAATAATCAATTTACACAATATAATAGTTCATTAATAGATAAATAGTTTTTAATTATTTAGTTGTAGTAATTTCATGCAATAGATTATTTGCTTTTGTTGCAGGGTATGATATTACAATGATATTAATTGCGTTTTTCATATAAAATTTTATTAGTAATTAAATAGTACTTTTTTTATTTATTCTATAAATATAAATACTACATTAGGATGTAGTAGCAAAAAAATTATAATATTTAATAATAATAATAATCAATTTATTATAATAATAATAATAAAAATCAATTTTATGCAAAACAATAGTTCATTAATAAAAAAATTATTGTTTTTCATGATTTAGTTGTAGTAATTTTATGCTGTAGATCATTTACTAATGTCGCAGGGTACGCATTAATATAATATAAATTGCGTTTTTATATAAAATTATATTAGTAATTAAATAGTACTGTGTTATTTTGTTCAATAAATATAATTAATACATTAGGATGTAGTAGCAATAAAACAATAACTTATTATTATTTAATATTAATAATTAATCATAATAACCAATTTTATACAATATAATAGTTTAATAGATTACTACAACTAAATAATTAAAAACAATTTATTTATTAAAGAAAACATTTGCTTACCCGATAATCCATTGATACTACTGGGCCCAAACAGATCACGATCACAACAGTGATCAAACATTCAAACAAAAAGGAAAATCCCAAAGCAACTCGAGTGCCAAAATTAAAAATAAATGCACACCTCACTCAATTTAAAACCGAACGCATGATACGTTCAACATGCTTCATAAAATAAACAAAACCTTCACCAAAAAAATAATAAACACTCCCAATCATAAATGTTTCTGCTTCTACGTCCGCATCGAAAACGTACTCATACGCTCGCACTTTAAATACCGAACCTAACTCCAAGGAACACCACCACTCCCTCAGAATAAGACCAACCAGGACGAAAACACACATTGTTTTTTAAGAGCAACCCGACTTAAAACAAACAACCGCGCTCTCAACAAACACACAGCAGCATGACCCCATGACCCGGAATCACCTGCATGCCGACTGCATGACCAGGAATGAATGAGAGAATGAACCACCATCCAAGGCGATCTATATAACTTTTTATCAGCTGACAGTCATGATCCAGTCACACATCGCCCATATGATAATAGCAATAAAAATCTACTGACGACCGTCACAATTTTGTGCTATAGATTATTTGCTATTGTCGCAGTGTACGGCATTATGACAATAATATTAATTGCATTTTATAATGTTTCAAATATACAAATATGGTACATTTATAAATTATTATAACATGATTTTCTAGCTGTTCTAGCTGTGTTTATATTGCACAGCTGATGTTAAGATGGCCCAGTAAAAACAAATACTTTGAACACCTTTTTCCTCTCTCTTTTTTTTTTTTTTTTTTTTTTAATCTGTATCAATTTAAATAATACTTTTTTCTTTCCTGATATTACCCTGCAATTTATTAGAAATTTATTTTTATTTTATTTTTTAAATTGTATTTATTTATACACGGACAATGTACAACATGTGTGCCAGAGTTAGCTATAAAGCTAATTTGCAAGTTAAACAATATTGAAAAAATTTTAAATAGTACAATATGCTCTTATGCACATACAATATATCATAGTCAATAAAATAAAATAAAATTAGTGGTTGCATATTTGATTTTCTTTAAACCAAACTTTAAGGACCGTTTTGATGTTAAGTGTTAAAAGTGGTACTCTCTCTGATATCCACTGGTATTTTATTCCATATTTTTGCTGCTCTGACTGAAAAAAAATTCATTCAATTCATGCTAATCAATCAAGTGGAGTATTTATGAAATAATGATGAATCTGAGCTGATTTTTTGGAGTCAGAATCATAGTTTGCTTTGTTTCCGCATAACTCAGGTCTGCACAAAGGACTTCCTCTCGCAACAGGAAGAGAAGAAACCAGGCCGGTCCAATCAGAGGGTAACTGTCAACTTTTCAGCACTACTTATTAGTGATATTTTAGATTTCGATGTTCACCTAAAAAAGCTGGTTATTTTAAGTGTAGAGAATGTGTGTTGTTCACAGTGATCTTCCAGAAAGAGAGGAGGGAGAAGGTGAAGAGACGCCTGTGTTCAGCCATTGGGGTCCTCCACGCAGGTAAAACACTCACTCTCTACGCACACAAACTCCAAATGTTAAATTACTGACAAAAATCTATCGCGCAAGTAACCAAATGTAAATTAATAAATGTCAAACTTTTGGAAGTAACGGAAAGTTAAACAGTACATTTCTAAAATGAAAAATCTGCTTTGAGTAATTGTGTGTTGAATAAGTTAAAATGTAAAAATGTTTAAAAATTGTTTAATAACAATAGTAGAAAGTAAAATGTATATCAAAACATATGCAAGTATCTTTTGTTAAAGGTTTATGAAATTGAGCTATGAATCTGAATATGTATGTGTAAGTATACGTTTTTATTTGCATTGTGTATATATGTATCATATTGCGTAACCTCGCATTGTCCCGTTGCGTCGCCTCTCGTTGTGTCACATTGTATTGTTGTTGCGTTGTCACATTACGTTGTTGCGTCATGTTGTGTAGCCTCTCATTGTGACATTGCTATATCACATTGCGTAACCTTGCGTTGCGCCACATTGCATAGCCTCTCGTTGTGTCATGTTGCGTAGCCTCTTCTTGTGTTGCGTTGTCACATCACGTTGTTGCATGATATTGTGTTGCGTTATGTTGAGTAGCCTCTCATTGTGTCAAGTTGCGTTGTCATGTCACGCTGCGCAGCCTCTTGTGTTGCGTTGTCACATCGCATTGTTGCATAGCTTCTTCTTGTCACTTTGCTATGTCACGTCACATTGTGTAGCCTCCCGTTGTGTCATGTTGCTTTGTCACATCACGTCACACTCCGTAGCCTCTTGTTGTGTTGCTTTGTCACATTGCGTTGTTGCGTCATGTTTGTTGCGTTGCAGTCATGTTGCGTAACCTCTCATTGTCACATTGCTATGTCACGTCACATTGCGTGCTTCTCGTTGTGTCATGTTGCTTTGTCATGTCACGTTGCGTAGCCTCTTAATGTGTTGCGTTGTCACATCACGTTTATTGCGTCTAGTTGTGTTGCGTAGCCTCATTGCGTGACGTTGTCAAATTGCGTTGTCCTGTTGCATTGCTTCATGTTGTGTAGCCTCTCATTGTCACATCGCACATTGTTACGTTACTTGCGATGTGTTATGTTGAAGCGCATTTGCATTTTGCGTAAAGTTACATTGTACATATGTACAACATGTTATGTTATCACGCTATGTTGTCACGTTAAATGTTGTCACATTGTGTTGCTTCACGTTAAGCGTTGTATCATGTTGTGTAGCCTCTCGTTGTGTCACGTTGCGTCACTTTGCGTTGTCTCGTTGAATCACTTTGTGCTGCGTCACATTGCATTGTTACGTTATTTTGCATTGTTTTATATTGCATTTTGTTGCATTGTATTGTTACTTGCGATGTGTTATGTTGTGATGTTGCATTGAATTGACATTTGCATAAAGTTGCGTTATGTAACATTTTAGAATGCAATAGTAAAATAGTAAGTGAATAAAAAATTTTTTTTATATATATATTTTTTTTGTCTCAGAGTGGAGGTGTGGGCAGAGCCGGAGGAGTCTCTGGGCATCAGCATAGTGGGCGGCCGCACCGTTATAAAGAGGTTGAAGAACGGAGAGGAGCTAAAGGGCATTTTTATAAAACAGGTGCTAGCAGATAGTCCAGCTGGACGCACCGGTGCCCTCAAAACTGGAGACAAGATCCTACAGGTCTGAGATACACACATACTGCTCCTTCATCTCTTCACACACAAGCCAAACACCTGCTGTTTTCTGCTGACTGACTGTTCATGTTTCGACAATTCATTATTCTGATTTGTCGCATATTTGGTTTATTTGACCAAAAATGGTTATTCAGTATCTAAATGACCTTTTTATTCTTTGCAATACTGGCTTATTTAGGTTTCCAAATTGGTAGTGTTGTCTATTTTCATTTATAATTCTAAATTCTTTTACTTTTGTCTTTATTTAAAAAAACAAACAGCTTTTATTTGATTTTCATAAATTATGGTTTTTAAAAACGAGCTCTTTGATGTGTAAATAAAAAAAAGCATGCTTTATAAAAATAATTAATAATGGAGTTATCTGTTTTTTTAAAATAACCCTATTTTCAACCAAATGTCCCCTTTAAATCCTGTTATCTTTCTGTCCTCTGGCTTAAATAGGTTTCTGGAGTGGATTTGCAGAACGCCAGCCATGAGGAGGCAGTGCAGACCATCAAAGCAGCTCCGAGCCCTGTGGTCTTCATTGTGCAGAGCCTGTCCTCTACTCCACGGGTAAACCTGCCATTTAAAACCCCATCATCTCCTGATGCCGCTGCGCTCCTCCGATAGGAGCCCGCAGTTCACGCCTGAGCGCTCGCGTTTATCAAAATAAGGCCAATTCATTTCCAGTTCAACAATGATCATTCCCCTGAGGGCTACTGGTAAATGGTGCTACACTTGTGGGCCACCGGTTACCTGTATTTTTTTAATCTATTTTGGCATAAATATGGTTCTTGGATTGTTTAAGCTTTGTTACATATATGAAATGACTTCTCATATGTGATTAAAAACACAGCAAAAAATCTCAAGTTGGTAAACCACATTACGAAGCTACCTATTATGTTTGTACTACATTTTGCTTTTTTAATAACATCAACAGTTAATGGGGAAAATTTGTCACCTTTCTGTGAAATTTTGATTCTTTCAAATATTTCCCAAGTGCCCTCGGGAAAATGTAAATAGAATTTTCCTATAGGCTTTTCGAAGATTGCGAAAAATAAGCTGGTTGTTCAAACACAGTTCATTACACTTCCAGGTTTTGTCTAACCTAATCCTCACATGAAAATACACATTTTATCACTTTAATGCAAACGCAAGAACTGAAAAGCTAACATTAGGCTATAAATGGACTACAGTGCCTTCGGGCACTCGCCTGTGACGTCAGCACCATCCTGCTACAGAAAACTTTTCAAGCTTATTTTTAGAAATATGGTCCAGGACAAAGATTTACTCTCTCGGTTTATTATATTATAATCCAGCTATATATTATAAACAAATAAATACGCAAAAACACATTTGTATAGACCTACGTGCCTTTTGGATAATTTTTACGTGGGAAATACATTTGTTTTGCTTTACGATGGTGGTAAAGGTTTTAAAACCGCATGTACTGTATAAATGTGCCTACATAGTATTATCATAAGACATATTTAAATAAGTGTATCACTCGTGTGCATACAGCCCACTTATTTTAGTAATAGACGACAGAAATGAGGCGTGAAGGACAAGTCTATATGCCTGCAAGTTCAATCATGGATGGAGAACAACATTCAATATTCCTTTTTTTGTCACGAAGTACATGGAAAACCAGCTCATAACACTATGCTTTAAATTTTTAAGGAGTGTAAAAATTACAGTTATGATAGAGTAAAATGTGTGCGAAAAATGATTTAATCATGTTAAAATGACAGTTAATAGGTATGTATTTTAACTAATTTATTCACACATTTGCATTAATGAGAGCAGGAAGGAGACATGCTGCTCTGGTAAGCAGCATCTTCATAATATCGTTTTATTAAAATAAATGATCAACAAATGAATTGGTCATGACGCTCTTTACAAGTGAAGGCATCATCAACACACAATATGAATATGAATTCCCAATTACAAAAAGACTACAAACTGTAAAATACTATTTATGAAAATACTTAAATAACAGACAAATCCAAATGTCCAACGGAAGCGAGCTGCGTTCCAGACCAGTTCAGCTTGATGACTTATATTGTCTCCGACACCACCGGTAGTCCTGTTTAGCAACTTGATAGCAACCGTCTTTTTAAAGAAGTGTAACCGATTTATTTATTTTTTTAATTTAAGAGTGTGATGTAACTGATGTGTTTTGTGTCGTAGAATAAAACGTGGAAGTATCTTGAGTTTGTATTAGCCATGAACCTTATTTAAGTGATATAATCGAAATCCCATTCAAAAAAGCCATTGACTTTGGGACGAGGGACCGGAACTGCTAAAACTCGTTACCAGGTTTTTGCCTACAAATTGACGTCATTGATTTATTTTAATATATATATATATATATATATATATATATATATATATATATATATATATATATATATATATATAAATATATATATATATATATATATAAATATATATATATATATATATATATATATATATATATATATATATATATATAAATATATATATATATATATATATATATATATATATATATATATATATATATATATATATATATATATATATAAATATATATATATATATATATATATATATATATATACATATACATACTACTTTTATTTCAGTTAAACTAAAAGAATGAGACTTTTTCAAAACAATATATTATAGAAAATACTGTGAAAGTTTTCTTTGCTATGTGTGTGCCTCCTATTTAATGCTTTGCTGGTTTAAATGCTTAAACACTAACCGGCCACTTTATTAGGTACACCTTACTAGGGTTGGACCCATTTTTGCCCTCGGAACTGCATTAATCCTTCATGGCATAGATTCAAGAAGGTACTGGAAATATTCCTCAGAGATTTTGATCCATATTGACATGATAGCATCAAGCAGTTGCTGAAGATTTGTCGGCTGCACATCCATGATGCGAATCTTCCTTTCCACTACATCCCAAAAGTGCTCTATTGGATTGAGATCTGGTGACTGTTCTTAGCTGACAGGAGTGGCACCTGATGGGGTCTTCTGCTGCTGTAGCCCACCAGCCTCAAGGTTGGACATGTGTGTTCAGAGATGCTCTTCTGCATACCTCGGGTTGTAACAAGTGGTTATTTGAGTTACTGTTGCCTTTCTATCAGCTCGAACCAGTCTGGCCATTCTCCTCTGACCTCTGGCATCAACAAGGCATTTGCGCCCACAGAATTGCCGCTCACTGGATATTATTTCTTTTTCTGACCATTCTCTAAACCAGTGTTTCCCAACCCTGTTCCTGGAGGCACACCAACAGTTCATGTTTTGGATGTCTCCCTCATCTGACCCATTAACTTCAGGTTTTGGAGTCTCTTCTAGTGCAGAGTTTCCCAACCCTGTTCCTGAAGGCACGCCAACAGTACACATTTTCATCCTCTCCCTAATTAAACACACCTGAAACAACTCATCAGAACATTAGAAGAGACTCCAAAACCTGAAGTTAATGGGTCAGATGAGGGAGACATACAAAACATGAACTGTTGGTGTGCCTCCAGGAACAGGGTTGGGAAACAATGCTCTAAACCATAGAGATGTTGCCACGTGATTGGCTGATTAGAAATCTATTGTAATGAGCAGTTGGACAGGTGTACCTAATAAAGTGGCCAGTGAGTGTATATTCAGATACTGTAATTTCAAATATTTATGACAATCTTTAAGTTACAAATGCAGTTGAGGAGCTCAGTTTGAATGCAGGTCGCCTACTTCTACAACCTTCAAACTCATGATGTCATTGCTCTGTTAGCATGCCTGTGCTAATCCCTCCTGATTGGATGCTTGGAGTTGTAATAGCGACACTAACGGGACGTCAGTGATTGATGTCTTTCTCTGTCTGAGATAATTGATTTTGTTCGCTCTCAGCCTCAGTCTGGGAACACAAATCTCTTGAGCTGATGTGTCCGGGTTTGTTAGACGTGAGGTTCACTGTCTTTGTGTGTGTGTGTGTGTGTGTGTGTGTGTGTGTGTGTGTTCACAGCCTGTTTCAGTCATGGCCTCCAGCATTAAACAACACAAGGCTAAGAGAAAAGCTGCTCAGGTGAGTTAACTTAAATATAAACTTTAATATAATACAGGGTAAAATGGACCAGAAGTCTGAAACCGCACCAGAAGGTATTCAAGCATATAATAATAACAATAATAATAATAATAACAGCAATAACAGTTATTGTAATTATTATTATTAATATTCATATTTTACTTTTATTAAATTTTTTTGTTTGTTTATTTTCATGTTGGTCAACCTTTTAATTTTATACTAGCTATATATATATATATATATATATATATATATATATATATATATATATATATATATATATATATATATGCACACACACGCACACACACGTGTTTATATAACAGTTCTGTCTAGTTCTTAAATCTGATTGGCTGATAGCCGTGCGATATTTTGCCAGTAACAGCACTTGTCCAGCCTCTTCACCTTTGTGTATTACTCCACCCACATACAAGAACAAGCAGAGGACACTCTACAGTTTGTCAAATATCACTGCTGTTGGCTTTAGTCAAGAATGTAGTTGTTTAGATTGCAACTATGCAGTTTATTTATAAGGATAGTGACTATTTTAAAATATTTCAAATTTCTGAGAGACTGCACGTCGGCAGCCATTAGCCTGTCTTTGAGCAAAGACGGTTGATGATGTTCATCCACAAGATGGCGAAAGAGACCGCATAATAAGCCCTAAGAGAAAAACGGCATAATTTCAAACTACAGCTGATCAAATCATTATTAAGCAGGTAAATAACTTTCTAAGTCGATCTCTCTTTGTATGTTGTAGTGCTGTATTTATACCATAGTAATGTTGTGATCTCCCAATTGCAACAGAGAAGTACTGGGAGATATCTCTCTAGACTGATGGCATTTCATGCGGTTCAGCCTTATAATCTTAAAATGTCAGCAAAATCACCTGTTTCGTCATCACTTTAGACATTACGCTAGACAGTCATTCAAATACTAGCTCTAAAGTGACGTTGGTAAATTAGTAACTGCTTCTGCTGTTTTGACATATATTATTTTTATGTCTTAAGACATAATATTATCTGTCTGTGAAATGATTCTCCTTGGACCTGCACTGTCTGTAATGATCAGTTGTGAAATCCCCGCTGCATGAAATGATCAGACTCTAGTCTCTTTATAAAGAAAGTCAGTACTGTATTTATTAGCTTGTCTGTGTCCACTAGTGCAAGCATCTAAAGCTGGATTACACTCGGGGTAAAGCAAAATCCACCGCAAATCAGTCAAATCCCAGAATCTGGAGCAAAAAATAAAGGAAAAGAGGACAAACGTGTGCGAGCAGTCCAAGTTTCTGAGAAATGGTGTCTCTTCCCAGGAGACCTGTGGAAGAATCCTGGTCTGAAATCTTCTTGTCACCTCTGGAGTCACCGTATTTTGATTAAAAACGGTTTTATCTAGCAATTAATTTGAAATTACGGTAATTTGCCTAATTGCTCCTTCATCCATTCGCTGCATTCGGCTCCTGAGGCTACATGATTATTCACCGCAATCAGAATATGCGGCCCTCTAATTACACCCTGCAAATTTAATTAACATTTCAGCTCGTATCTGAAGAAAAAAAAGAGAGCATGCTTTCTTTAACTTCTGATGCTGAGTTCAGAAAGAAGTGGGAATATGCATCCAAAAAATAGAAAGCGCAACAGATTCCTTTTCGTAGTATGTTATAAATGCCACATAATGTGTGCTAAGTTGTTTGTATGCTAAAAATTGCTAATTGCTGTATTCACAAATTAAGCCTTTTCGCCCTCTGTTTTGTTCTTCAATTATTCATTATCTATTAATCAGCAGTAAGTGCAGCTCTCAGGAGCAGGGAAACTTGATGGCATTCTTCTGTAAGCATCGCTAATAGCTGATTAATGCTAACAGATCTGTTGGAGGAGGCTAACGTAAGTTATAATAGCTACGGCTCTGTTGAGAGATGGTTAACAGTGGTTAGACACTGTTGTCAAATTTTTGAGTGTTAAACTTCAGCAATTCCGAGTCAGGCTGCATTTAAAGCACATGAGGTTTAATGAAAGCACAAGTGGCAAATGGTCTATTTCGTCTTGATAACAACTTGAACAGGAGACGGATACGTTTCTGCATTGCCACTGACCGAGGCGTTTCTCCAACAATAACATTTTCGATGGCACTTCTCATAATAAACCAGCCCCTAATTTCCACCCACTACGGCTTTCTTCTCACTTTTATAGTTCACGTCTCTCCCTCTCTATTGTGCTCTCTTATTCTCTCTCATTGTTGGTCTTCTAAGCCCTTTGAGGAACATTTCACCCCAAAATCCAATAGAAGAGCTTTAGAGAATGAGTTATTGGGCTGCATGCGACTTGTGCTCTGTTTTCAGCCTTCTGAAGTAAATGTGTGAGCCAAAATGGAGTCACCATCTGAGCGGTGAATCAGTCTGATTGATGAACAAATCATTTGGCTTTTTTTTCCCAAACTGAATCTAGCATTTAATTGAAAACGTCTGATTCAAAAGAGTTATTCTTTTGTTTGCCGATTACATCATTTTCATTTTTGGATGAACTATTCCTTTCTATCTCTCTAGCTGTAGTGTCTTCCTGCAGTATTCATGCACATTCATCTCTCTCTGTTTATTTGTTTGCATATGTCCTATGGCATTATTCTCACTCTCGGTTTCTTTGGTTTTGTGCTGAAGCAGAAAGCAGGACAGGGCGCCACTCCTCCACCCATGCGTCTCCCCCCACCCTACAGACCCCCCAGTCAGGTTCAGGAGGAGGAGCAGGAGGAGGAGGATGAGCAGGATACAGGTGAGAGACTGTTGGTCATGTCATGTGACGTGGTATCTTTAGTCACTTGCTGTGTTTGGAATCATACTGCCCATACTAGTGTGCTATTTCTGTTGAGCATATTATGGTTTCCTATATGCCTGTGTAATTTGCATATGTGTTTGAGTGTATATATTTGTTTGTGTATACACACACACACACACATGTTGGTATTGGTTGTTTACGATGACTCTCTATAGGCATTATATGTTTTATATTGTAAAAACTGCTTCTTATATGGCCTTACTCAGCTGCTACCATCTCTCGGGTAACCTGTGGCAAATTTTGGATGTAAAAAGACCCTGTTAAGTATGATTTTTAAGCATTTAGATTTACAGGACACAAGGTATGTCCTCATAAACCACCTGAATGTTGTAATGCCTAGAGAATACCCATGTCAATATATAAATTTGTGTTCTAAATCACCATAAACAGTACACACACACACACACACACACACACACACACACACACTACTATTGTTCTGAAGTATTCTGAAGCTTTAGAATAGCATTTTAATGTTTATTTAAAGACAACTTTTTTGCTCACTAAACAGTAAAAACAAAAAGTTTTATGTGTTAACTATTTACAATAGCCGCATTTCTGCTGTCGAGCCAGTGTGAGCCAGGGCCTTTATCGGGTCGGATCGTGCCAATAGCCTGGGAGCTTGAGCAGTGAGGCCGAAATCATGTCACGTTTCCACTGTCAGGCTAGTAGCATATCTAAAGTTATTTTATATTTTATAAGTAAATTATTAAATATCCTTCTAAAACTTTTTTTAATTTACAATTTAAAATATTAAATATCCTTCGAATAAATTCTACATTTAAAATGTCATTTTTAAATTTTACCATATCATATAAAAGCATAAACATTTGTTTAAGGACATAGAACACATTTTTTACGTGCAGTCTTACTCAATCCGTTTGTAAAGCAGTGCAGGCATGGATGACAGAAATAAAGGTCGGTTTAGTGGGAATCAGGCAGATAACACACACCATCGCATCATCACGAAACGATTAAAATGAAATGACTGTATTCTGTTGGAATATTTTTAAAAAGTCTTATGTTTTCCTGTTATTTCGAAGCTGAGTTTTTCACATTACTCCATTCACATGATCATTCCGAATGCTTTCTAAGATCTGATTCGCTGTTCAAGAAATTTTGGTAATAATAATGATTATTGTAATTATTAATAGTAATGGCTGGAGTATTTATTAACATTTTTTTTTATAGAATAGATTCAGTTCAGTATCATGGAGTGTGAAGAAAATTAAATAGCTGAAATTAAATTTTTCAAATTTACTGTTCATTTAGATGCTTGTAAGAAATACATTTTTGTTTTCCAGTAGTTTATTTATTTATTTATTTTAAACCAGTTTATCAGTATTTTAAAAAACAAAAAATGTGTACCGTCCCATATAAACAGTATGAAAAATAACAAATTTTTGTAAAGAAATTACAGAAATTAATTTAGCAAGAACAGTTTTCTATTTCATATAAAGGGTGTTGAATTTTCTACTCCTCAAAGTGGCCTGAAACAATTCTACTCAGCTGTTTTTAACATAATAACATAATATTAATAATGATATTATTGAGCAGCATAAGGATTGTATAACTGGAGTAATGATGCTAAATATTCAGCTTTGAAATCACAAGAATAAAAAATAGCAATTTTATTTTATTTGTTTTTTAAAAATAAATTGTCGTTTTCACTAGGGGTGTCAATTAATCGTGTCTTAGTTGCACTGCGATGCAGACTCGAACAATTCGGGTAATCATAACCAGTTATTATGTACTGACATCATAAATCACATATGCGTTATTTAGCGGTAGCTTGCTATGGTGAGGGAGGAGAGCTGCGCTGACCATTAGAGCCAATCGCAGTCTTTTCTGTTGAAGAACACGCTCAACAATGCTCAAAAAAGCAAGCAGGATAGTGTTTACGTTATTTTATAATATATAAATGTTTGTGCTCTGTGCATGTAATTGAGTTTTGTTTGATACACTCAATAAGAGTGTTTCCTTTGAGCAGTTAAAATAAAGGTACAGTAAATATACCTGACTGCTTGTATTGAAGGACAAAATTGTATTCAAATAATATTCATTTATTTTATTTTTGGCTTAGTCCCTTTATAAATCTCTAAATAAATTTATTAATTCTACCACAGCGGAATGAACCGTCAACTTATCCAGCATATGTTTTACGCAGCGGATGCCCTTCCAGCTGCAACCCTTCACTGGAAAACATCCATACACTCTCATTTACACACATACATTATGGTCAATTTAGCTTACCCAATTATAATGTATAATATTAATATTATGTATAATATTAATTAGTCACACGCATACATGTATTTTCTTTTATTTGTTAGACTATCCATCAGAAGCTCCATTATTACTGTCTATCAAACAAAACAAATCATATGCAATTAAAATATAATGTGCTGAACATGAAGCACTGTACTAGATAATCCATCCCAGTGGACTGAAGATGACGAGGATGAATGTGTTTATATTTTGATAACTAGGACGTACCTGCTGAATTAAACATGTTGCATGCTAAGCTCATGCACATATCATATTCTCTTTGAACTATTTATCATTGCACATAATGCGCAGTCTATGCTTTACGCCATACACCATTTAATCTATTTCAGACATAGCCAGTGTTTGAAACGCATTACTGAAAACCACACTATGAGGCATCCCAGCACCAAATCTCATTGACTCAGACTTTCCCAGCGTCACACTGCAGGTCTAATCTCTTTCCACTTTGATGATCCTCAATATGCCATGCGGGCAGTGCGGCGTCTCCAAATTTCTTTTTGACTCCTGTCCTCCAATGGTCTTTTGACTGGCTCTGTTCCTGGATGCCACCCAATGAGCATGTCCTGTAAAAACCTTGTAGTTTGAAATTAAGTGAGGTTTGCGGGATTCTGGGAGATGGTCGGTGGGATGTAGGACCAGTTAAGTCATGGGTGTCAAAGCCAGTTCCTGGAGGGCCACAGGGCTGCACAGTTTAGTACCAACCCTGCTTCAACACACTTACCTGTAGGTTTCAAACAGGCCTGAAGGACTCTATTAGTTTGATCAGGTGTGTTTAATTGGGGTTGTAACTAAACTGTGCAGAGCTCCGGCCCTCCAGGAACTGGCTTCGACACCTGTGAGTTAAATGATTTGGTCCAAGTGAACATGTGGCAATGTAGTAGTATAGAGTATAGACAGTATATAGAGTACCCTTCACTATACTGGGGCGTTAGGACCCAGACAGACCACAGGTTGAGCGACCATGTGAGAGTTGCAGAGAGCTAGTTGCCGGCAGTGAGTAAATAATGACAATGTTTTGGGTGAACTTTACATTAGCTTTTATTAGCATTTAGCTTTTTGTGTAACATACTGTGCCAGTTGTTCTTATAAAGTGATTTAAAAGTGAACCAAGAAATTAAGCTCTTGAATTAGACTCATTTGTTATTTGCTAGCAAGGTTAAATGCAAAGTGCTACTAAAGCTGCTGCTTGTTAGTTTTAGCTCAATTCCCACATTCTCCAACACACCAATACTGTACATGATAAACACCTCTTATGGTTCTAATCACATTCAACAATCCCTATAACTGCTTTCCATCTGTGTCCTGAACAGTTCTTCCTGTAAAGCCTGTCTTCTGGTGTGTAGATTTTGAGGTGCACATATTTGTCCATGCTACCTTTCCGTCTGTCAGTGATAAATTGCTTTAGGTTACCTCATCAGCTGCTAAAGCACTTGCTCCTGTCGATCCAATCAAAGAATTCTTTAAATGGATTGATGGAAGTCAATACATCAGTTTTGCTGAAGGCCTCGACATGCCAAACCGCTTAAGTTGGAAGGCTTTTTCTTTTTTTACACTCCAGTGCGTTCAGGAAAACCTAGTCAGCAGTTTATGTAATCCCTCAACATAAGAAAACGTCTGCTCGCGGATTAAGATAAGAGTAATATTGTGTTGGATTTATTGAATGTTGAATAAACACAATCTGAAAACTTTGCCTAAAACTTGTCGCAATAGGATTACAGGGCGTTTGCCTTGCAATGTAGGATAAGCGATAAGTCCACCCCTTATGTCAGGATTTGCTGATGTGCTTTCATTTTGTATTTTAAATCATATTCCATTGCCAAATGTTTATTGCGCAACTCATATTTGCTCACTTAAAAATCTCTGCAATTAGGTTTTTTAGCATATAGTATGCTAAACGTGCTGCTGCTTCTGCATTAGATTTAAAAACGTATAAGAATGAGTGAATGCCGCCATCTGTTCGCATCTGCGGTGAAGGTTGTGGAGAAGGCTGGCTATTGTCTGAGGTTGAAACGGGGACCTTGAAGGAGCTATTTATCTCAGTTCAGAGCATCAGTCAGCCTGATGAATTATAAGAGGCTTGCAAGATGGTCAATGGGAAAAAAACGCCATGATGAAGCCAAAAGGCCCATTTTCTGCTCAGATCTGTCTTTGGCAGCGCCACTTTTAACAGTTTCCCTGAAGGAATGGTTTTGTTTTGTGGTCTAGGATCCTCTGTTCTTCGTCCATCATTTGGTCTTTGATGTATCATGCTGTGTGAGGCAAATAGAAATACTCAATCTTCCTTTTAGTATTACATTCCATGGACAATCCAATAAAGTGTATTCTTTGAGACATTTGGAAGTAGTATATTTAGTCATGTGAATAAGTTTTCCAGTTTTTCATCGTTATTTCTATAGTGCTTTTACAATGTAGATTGTGCCAGATCAGCTTAACACAGAAGAAGAAAAGAGAATAATAAGGCCAAAACAGTATTTCAGATTGTGAGACCTTTCAGCATATCAGGCAGGCAGGAGAGTGTTGTAGAATGCTAGTGTAATTCTAGTTAAGTTCAGTTCAGTTTAGTCAATTTTGGTTCAATTCAGTTCATTTTATTAAATCTTTTCCCTAAATTCAGTTTAATACAATATCACTATTGAAGGTTTATATTAATGCTGGTGTAATTCTGGTTAAATTCAGTTCAGTTTAGTCCATTTTGGTTTAATTCAGTTCATTTTATAAAATTTTTTTCCCTAAGTTCAGTTTAATACAATATCACTATTGAAGGTTTATATCAATGTGGAAGAACATCCTCTGAAGAACGCTCCACAAGCCCCAACCTAGCAAGCGATGGTGCCAAGAGACCACAACTCCATCAATTGACTAAAATGAAGTAGAAAATAGACTCACTCAGAGCAACCAGTTCTTCTCAAGGGCCAAGCTGCGATCTGTGTGTCGCAGGGCTTGAGAATAAGGAGCACTCTTCATGGAGAAGATGCAGATCCAAGGAGGTCACCAGGCAGGTGTTCAGATTAGCCGACATGATCAATACAATGCAATGAAAGGATCACTGGGGTCTTTGCAAGAATCTTGTTCTCTTGACTCATCGACAACGACAACAACCATCTGCTCTGGATACGAGCTGGATCCACAATTATGTGAACTTGAGCATATAAAGAAACCGACTGATCAACATGAGCGTAGATGCCATTCAAATTACAGTGCCTTTTTTGGGAACTGTCCATGCCATTGCAAATGCTTTAGACAAGGTATGGTCATGCAACAAGACAATGATCCCAAGGACCGCAGCAAATCTGCAGCAGGACAGCTGAAAAACCGACCAACCGACCGACGTATCGACCAACCAAGGTATCAACCAACCAACCAACCAACAAACGTATCAACCAACCAACGTATAAACCAACCAACCAACCATCCCACCAACCAATGTACCTACAACCAACGTACAACCAAACAAAGCAACCAACCAACGTATCAACCGACCAACGTATCAGTGTTTTGCAATAGTCTAGTCAAAGTCCAGAGCCCAGTCTGACTAAAATGCTGTGCAAAAAAAACTCCTCCAAAATGATCTAGGAGACTAATAATATTATACAGAAAACGATTACTTTAAGCAATTATTGCTACATATGGATGTACAGGCATCCGAATCAAAGCCATCCGTGACTTTTCTATCTTGGCCTTATTTTGTTACATATATAATGACGCTGTGTGAGATGTCTGAGGTTTTAACATCTAAATTTAAAGATATATATATATATATATATATATATATATATATATATATATATATATATATATATATATATATATATATATATATATATATATATATATATATATATATATATTGTTTTATTAAGTGCCCAAATTCTTTCACATGATTTTGTTAGGTGTGGTAGATTATTTTAGATTGTATGTCATACAGCTACTGAGCAAAATGTTCAAAATAAGCAGTGTATAAATAATGATTGTCAAAAGTCTTGCTTGATGACTCCACGTCCATATAGTTTAGCCTCCTGGAAAAAATAGAAGGCGTCTGCAGAGCATCTTTTCAACTTGGCAGACATCAAGTATCTTGGGAGATCATATCTGCTTTAAAATTGACTGGCTGAAAGGTTTACCACCAGTGTTCAAAGGAAAATGACATTTAATGGCAATGAGTTTCTAGACCCCTTTTTCCCCCTCTCATATTTTCTGTTTGTATTTATTTAGAGAATCTAGAGTGTCTTGATCATTAATACCCAAAAGGTGCGTTATTAGATTAACTCAAAGTTGATTCAATTGAGATGATCAGCGCTTTATGACATGGCACGTGATATTGTTATGCTGCTGGAAGTAGCTAATACAATATTAATTAATGAGGTCAGCAACAATGCTCAGGTTGACTAAATAGTATTCAAGCGACCTAAAGTTTGGAGAAAATAGCCCTCACATCTTTACGCCAGCAGCTGTATGAACTGTTGATCTAAAGCTGGATAGATCCATGCTTTCATGTTGTTTACGCCAAATTCTGACTCTAACATCTGAATTCCATAGCAAAAATCGAAACTCTTCAAACCAGGTGACCTTTTCCCTTATTTTTTTTGTGTGTTGTCCAGATTTTGTGAGTCTGTGTGAAATGACAGTCAGTTGATACTCGACACTAAACGTCTAACTGCATTGAGTTACACCCATATGTTTGTTTAATTTTCATCAATTTGGCTAAAGCTGTCACCTGCATTGTAAACATTGTTTTACGTGTAGTCAGGGTGATTTATGGCAAAAAAAAATCACAATTTCTTTAAGACAAATCATGATTCATTGCAAATCTTTGTGATGTTGTTTTTACTATTCTGGGGTGCGTTTCCCAAACAACGACTTAACTCGTGCCTGAACTGTCATAGTATGATGCATCGTTTAGGAAAAGAACGGTGTAGTGACAAGTGTTTCTCAAAACCGTAGCTGCTTTGTTGCAGATCCATTGTTTGAACCATGTTAGTTATAACGTAAAATGTCCATAATGACGCTCTAAACAGGGTGGAGTAACTACTTCACAGAAAAAAGAAAAAAAATGTTTACAATTTATATTGTTTTACACGCACATGTATTTTGGAAAACTTTAAAAAGAAGTTGCTTAAAAGTGAAAGAAGCTAGAGCGAACAACAGATCGAATCTGGCTTTCAAGCTTTAGTTCAGGATCCATTTTAAAAACCAGGTTCACAATCTCTGTTTTACAGAAAGTTTCGAGATTATTCAGGAGTACAGAATGAACGCCGTTGGAGCTAGGACCAAACACCATCACTTCAGTCTTAGAATCATTAAAATAAAGAAAATTCAGTGCCATCCAAGATTTAATGTCCTTTAAACATAAGTCCAGTGCATTTAGGGGGAAGCCATTTGTCCTTTTGTCCAGTCATGATTATAACAGTGAAAGGAGAGGCCATGTCTCCTTAGAATTGACCAACATAACTTTACGGTTAGGCATATATTGCCACCCCTTGCTTTGGTGTGCTCTTGACAGTGCTTCATGTGGCTTTTTTTTTTATTTTCATGTGGACCAACAGGTTTTTTTTTTTTGTTTGTTTTTTAAACCATGCATGTGTTAATGAGATTTTATTATTATTATTGGTATTAATGTTAATAATCATAATAATATTAAATGATGAATTAAAAACTCCTGGACATGCCTTTTAGTTCCCTTAAAAAGGATGACCTGTTACTAAATTCCCAGTTAATGCTTTATGAATGCACCAAAAAAAAAGCTACTTTCACCAATAGTTGTAGGAACTATGAAGTGTGAAGCCTTCCTTTTCTCTTCAAATTGCTCGATGTTACTCCTGACCTCTGATCAGTGCGCAGGGCCTCTCTTTCTCTCTCTCTCTCTCTCTCTCTCTCCCCCTCTCCCTCTCCCTCTCCCCCTCTCTCTCTCCCTCTCCCTCTCCCTCTCTCTCTCTCTCTCCCTCTGCTGCATGATGAATAACAAGTCCAGTGTTTCCAGCAGGCTGTGGTCTCATCCCGTTGTGTGTCCTCACGCATGCGCTCTGGACTCTGTGCTCTCCAGTATGCTGTATGAAGTCAGTGTGAAGCGTGTCCAGAGACGGGGCTGTCAGTGCTTCAGTGAGCTGGACTGAAATGAGCCGCTGCCAAACCGCAGCTCAATGTACAAGCATCACTGTCAGAGCTGCATCCCCACGACTCAATCATCTCCATATACTCTTATCTACGACTACCTTAGCTTGACAGAAGAGCGGTTGTTGCTAGATCAGATATGGTTGTGACTGGAAGTTAACGAAAATGACTTATTGATTAAATTACCCAATAATTTTTTTTTTTTTTTACGTCTACCCCAACCCCAACCCTAAACCCAACCGTCGCAGTACTGTAAAAATGTCAATTATTATTATACAGTCTCATAAAAAATGGTGCTATTACTGACAAACTATTACTGTCACATAGGACTTTTCGCCTTCTTTTCCGACAAGATCCTCACAGGCGTCTATCAGTAAAGGACTGCACAGACACACAGATGCGCACACACACACACCACACATCGCGAAATGCGGAAGTTTTTTTTCTTCCCATTGGCCTGTGTTATTAAATTCCATAACACTCATACTCATTATTTGGCTCTAATACCCCAGTTTGTCACGGCAGTATGAATGAAATGTTCATGAGTTAAAGTGAAACTACCCAACTGCAGCTAAAGTTTTGTAAAATTTTGTGAGACAGCTCATTGGTCAGGTATACATCCGCGCTAAAATATCAAGTTGAAAGTCATCATAGCTTGCGTAGAATATACCCAGCTCCCAAATCAACTTTACTCTCTCGGTAATGCAGCACGTTAACGCCGATAACGGCCCACCACTAATTTATATACTAATTATAATCTATAACTATAACATAAATACTTGTTACAGTAATCATAATAAAATGATGAGATTATCTGTTCATAATTGTTCATGAGATGGAAATATTTATTATACACCGGCCACTTTATTAGGTACACCTTTACTACTTATCGGGTCGGACCCCCTTTTGCCTTCAGAACTGCCTTAATCCCAAAGGTGCTCTTGGATTGAAATCTGGTGACTGTGGAGGCCATTTGAGTACAGTGAACTCATTTTCATGTGCAAGAAACCAGTCTGAGATGATCTGCGCTTTATGACATGACATATCCGGCTGTAAGTACCCATCAGAAGATGGGTATAGTAATATTTAAATTATGGTATATAACAATAATAGTACTTACAAGTATTACAAATACCATAAATTATGTATTTGCATATTTGACATAATATTTAATAATATATTTTTTTAAAAGATGACTATGATTATGATGTTGCTAACAATACTATTTATTTCCATATGTAGCATTTCTTTAGAAGAATAGCATTGCTGTGTATGTATTATGGCCGACTGTCTGTGGTTGTGGGTTGTGAAACATCCAGAAAAAAATGAGTAGTGGTGGAGGGTTTTCAGAAAGGCCTCCCCAGATTTCGTGCAGTTGCACTGGCTTTGAATATTTCATCGGCTGCTCCAGTTTTGACGTCTAGGAGAAATCGGTCAGCTTTCTGAAGTCTGCGCATCGCTGAGCCAAATCTATGAATCCGCCATGAGAACAGACGAAATCGTGCTTTAGTTTTTCTTTCTTTAAGACTGACCATTAAAAATAAAATGCTGAATAATATATAAATGAAATTCACTGCAGCAGCAACAACAACAACAAAAACTTTTAGATCAATGCACAAATATTACAACTTCAAACAGCATCGATAAATTCACTCATAGATCTCATTGAACGATGTTAGCCAGCTCAATTATTCGACATTATCATTATCATAAATAGAATAGATATGAATTTCATTTAATATTAATGTATCAGTTTTGTTTTATTGCAGCAACTAGCATTTTTAGTAATAAATGAAATAATAATTATTATTATTAACGATAATAATAATAATAATAGTAGTAATAATAATAATAATACTATTGTGCATTCAATCATTCAAATGTATATTTATTTATTTTTATATTTATCATAAAAGTAATATATTTTATCTATAGATAAAATAGATATTTAAAAAAAAATTATATTTTATATACATTAAGATTACTAAATAAATGTCAGTCAGCAGTTAGTAAAGAATCGTTACAATTATTGTATATAATAATAATAATAATCATAATTATCAAAATCACAGGCTTTCATTCAAACTTATATTTTTATTATAAATTGGTATTGTAACAATATTTATAATTATAATTATAATAATGATGATAATAATAATAATAATAGTAATCAATAAATAAATAATCATATGAATTAATTGAATCAAATGTATAATTTTTTTAACTTAATTTTAATAATTTTTTGTTTTTAATATTATAAAATGCATATTTATAAAATAGTTAAATATTTTATGTATATTATGATTATTAAATGTCGTGTTAGTCAGCAGTTTGAAAGGAATCATCATCTTTAATAATAATAATAATATGGTTTCATCCATTCAAATGTATAGTTTTTAAATTAATTTTGATATTTAGATTTATTGTTATTTTATAATAATAATAATAATCAAAATTAATATTCATAATATACATTCATTGATTTAAATGTTTGATAATAATAATAATAATAATAATTATTATTATTATTATTATTGAATAGATTTTTTAATACAATTATATATGTACAATAATTTTGATATTTATTATTGTTATTATTTAATAATAATAATAATAATAATAGTAATAATAATCAAAATTAATAGTAATCATATGCATACACTGATTAAAATGTATAATCTTTATTAATATTGAAATTGTCGTAGTTGCCGGCCTTTTCATTAATCAGTGACTAATCAGACGGGAGGTTTTGAATGTAAAAAAAATTGACTTTATTCTACATAATAAACATCCCTTCGGGACAACCTGAAGTCTCCCCTATACACAATCTGAAGAGTTTGTTTTCTGTGGTCCTGTTTTATACATGCAGTTTCAACTTCTCGTGTTTTTGCTCCGCAAATTTCACACACATATATGGTCCTGTGACATTTACAGTATGTGTTATATTCTTGGCTCTCTGCCATCTGGCTCAGGTTTAGGTTTATATTCCCGTGTTGCCTTTGTTAAATCTTAGTATGGTAATAGTGGTTTACATACATTGTCATGATGGCGTATTAACTTGATAATATGTTGCTCACTCTAATGCTTTTGACACGTATAGCTTCATATAAGTATTTAACATATTTAATCATGGCTTTACATATTCAGTTATTCTTCAGCATAGCTTTCTCATAGTGTTGTTCCTGTGCAGGTTCTGCAGACTGCTCATACTCTGTGGTATGTGTGTGTGTAAGATCTTTAGTTTACATGCTTGTATGTTAGCTTTTAGAGAATACTTTAGAGAATAATTAATCTTCTTCGATATTTATTATTATTATTATTATTATTATTATAAAATACAGATTTTTTTACATAAAATTAAATATTATGTATATTAATTTTGATATGTTATTATTTTATAATATTATTATTAATAATAATAATCTAAATGAATAATAATCATAATATGCATCATTCTTATTATTTTTTATTTATTATGACTATTATTATTATGAAATACAGATTTAACAAATACAATTAAATATGTTATGTATATTAAAATTAATACATAAATGTCAGTGTCAGTTAGCAGTTTAAAAGATTTATTATTAGTAGTATTATTAAAAAGTAGAATACTGTTATTAGTAATAATGTTGTCTTTTGAATACAGATTGCTCCTGGTAATAATAACTTGATGATAATTATTGTTATTGTTTTGTAATCTGTGCTTTCCGCTATTCTACTCTGCTACTTCATTCATATTCAGTGTATTTCTGCTCAGTGTTTTTTGTGTGTTCTCCCCTCATTGCTGGTTTTTACATAGTAAACGTGACTCCTCATTGCTCTGCTAAACCAGCCAGTCTTCATTAACAGCCATAATAAAGCGGCTATAAAGAGGAACATTCTCTGCTGTGCTGGTCTTTGCCTTTTCTCTTCAACCTTACAATATACAACTCAAATATTGCGTCTGATTTAAATTTCTCTCTTGTCTCTCTTTGCCGTTGGTTGTCTTGTTATCAGACTGGCTCTCCATCAGTGTAGTTTACTTTAATGCTGCTGATATCATTCTTCATCAGACAGCTGCTGAATGCTTGACAGCGTTTCTACATATATTAAATGCAGAATGGCTCGCCTCAGCAGGGTTTGTGTGCAAAGGCCATATTTTATGACTGCCAGTGTTTCTGAAGCAGTGTGATGAGCAGGACTAGTGTAATGCTAAAATGTTATATTGGTCTCAAAGGTGTAATATTTTATATTCAAATATATTTTTGTGTGAAGAATGAAAGTATATATAAGAGAGTTAAAATAAAGTTATTATTATTTTTGTAAAATGCAGATTACTTTAGGTGCCAATTAAAAAAAAAGTAACATTTTATTTGAAGATATGTTTGTATATAGTCTTAGACAATTTATGAGCATTAAAATTGTTAAATGTTTCATTATTAAATAAACGTTATTACATTATGAGATCTTTATAAAATTAAAAGTATATTTGTGGACTGTATATAAATGTGTATATGTATATATTCATTATTACATTTTTAAAATGTCTTTTTTGTTTTTTAATTGAAAAAATAATATTAGTGTATTATAGGAACATTTTAAATAAATGATGTTCCATTATCAGCATTACATTTTATGCTACATATAATTACAATAATTAAAAAAAAATAATAATTATCTATGAAGTACGTTATTATTAACTGACATAATTATAGTTATGACACAGTACAATTTTTAAACAATAATATACATTTATTTCTAAATTTAAATACATTTTTGTATTAATTTAAATTTTTTATTTATTTATTTTTTTAAACATTTCCCAAATGTTGTTCAACAGATTCAGGAATTTTTCACAGTATTTCTTAAAATCTTTTTTTTTCTTCTGAAGAAAGACTTATTTTAATTTATTTTTCAACTATAATTATTTTTTTAAAACCATTTTAAGGTCAAAATTATTAGCCTCTTTAAGCTATATATATTTTTAGATGGTCTACAGAACAAACCATCATTATACAATAACTTGCCTAATTACTTTAACCTGCCTATTTAACCTAACTAACCTAGTTAAGCCTTTAAATGTCTCTTTAAGCTGTATAGAAGTGTCTTGAACAATATCTAGTCAAATATTATTTACTGTCATCATGGCAAAGATCAAATAAATGAGTTATTAGAAATGAGTTTATAAAACTATTAGTATAAAACTATTATGTTTAGAAATGTGTTTGAAAAAAATCTTCTCACTGTTGAACAGAAATTAGGGGTAAAATAAACGGGGGCTAATAATTATATATATAGAATTGAACCAGATTTTAGTAAAAACTCAAACAATAAACACATCAAAACAAAATAAATCTGAAAAATGAGTTCTGTGTTATAACAGCAAGGATAAAGTACTGAACTACTGAAGCGTATTCAATACTTTATATAAAAGGCTTTTTTTTGTTGATGGCAGCTTAAAGACGTCTCTCGTATGGAGAATGAAGTCCCATGAATTGCTCAAATGTGTTTTCAACAGAGTTGAGAACTGACTTCAACAGAGTGTACAAATCTTGATGGTTCTGTGGATCTTCTCTATCAAATCTGATCTTTAATTTGTATTCAGGTCAGGTTGTTGGCTTGGCCATTCTACAGCTTGATTTTCTTTCTCTAAAAGCAATTGAGTTTCTTTGGCTGTGTTTTTGATCATTTTCGTGCTGAAATTTCCACCCTGGTTTCATCTTCATCATCCTGATAATGTAGATGTTGGACTGAAGCAGCTAATAGTTATTTACAATAACGAAGGGCAGAGGGTTGCTGAAGAACTACTGGGAGATTTCAGCTGCTGTCTGGGCTTTCACTGCTTTTTTTAGACTTCCCTTTCTTCATGTGTTCAATACTTTTTCCCTGCGTCATTCCATTTTATTACACATAGCTTCATTTGTAATCTAATTGTATTTCTTTGGTTGTTACAAATTTCAAGTCAACAGCATCTTTATAAATATGTTTTCAGAGAAAAATGATGTGTTCAAAACTTATTTTCCCTGCTGGATCTGCATTCTGCACACACACTGGCCAATGAAAAACCCACACCGGCCCTTTGCTAATGTGCAGGAAATACAGCTATTACCAACTGCCAATATAAGCCCAAACAGAACAAACAAATTGAAAAAGGGTGAAAATAATGTGTGTGTTTTTCTTTTGCAGGCTAGAGAAGCTGACTGTTGTATGGCCAGGGATTCCCCCAATATTAATCTGTATTCTCATCACGCGAGCTGAGGAATATAAACGCGTCAAGGACTCGTCTTTTCTCTCTTTTCAGTCTTGCTTTTGTTCTCTGGAAAGCTGTTGAGGGTTTGACGCGTCTTTTATGGGATGTAGAACGCTCTCAAGGTGCTTGCTTGGTGATCAAGGTTGCTTGCGTCAGGTTTAAAGTGTGTGTGTTCTGGTGTTCGGGTGACGTTTCACTGTCTTCTCATTGGCTCAGGCTGCTGTTTTGAGTTCACAACTTTTTCTTGATACTTACTGATCATCGTCCAAACGCTTGTTCTTGCTCTGCTGAAAAGATCAGCTTTGATCAGGACTTTATTGCTTGTTAAACTAGTGTAGAAAGGTCACCAAAATATTAATGCTGGTCATTTCAACAGGGAAGTATAGCCGTAATTGTTCACAAACATAACACCACCTGTTTTCTTGGCTTTAACCGACGTTTTCTACAAATTGGCTCTTGGAATTGGACTAATTTAGTTTTTGTGCTTCTCCTTTTATTTTTGAAATAATTTTTTGACATCTACATATTCTCAACTACCTCATGTTCTCAAATCAGGTGAAAGACTAATATAGGTTTATATAGGTTTGAAGGGATTGTTCACCCCTCGTCATTTACTCACTCAAGTGGTTCTAAACTTTTAGGAATTTCTTTCTTCTGAACACAAAACAAGATATTCTGAAGAATGTTTGAAGTAAAGCCTACTATGAATGTGAATGGCTGAACAAAAAATACTGTAGAAGTCTATGTCTGGTTTTTTTTTTTTTGTAACATTCTGTAAAATATCTTGTGTTCAAATGAATAAAGAAACTAAGACAAGTGGGGGATGAGTAAATGATGGGAGAATTGACATTTTTGGTGAACGATCTCTTTAGCTTTAAAGAAAGTACACTCTTAAAACAAAGGTTACATTATAAGAATTTTGTAGGACAATTTTTTTTACTCAGAACCATTCTTAAAGCAATTCTCAAAAATGATGTCTGTAAAATAGTTGCAAACAATTTATATGGGTTGAATTTAAACAAAAACAAATTAAGTATTTAAGAACATTGCTAAACTTAATTTGTTTAAATTCAACCCAAATAAATTGTTCACAACCACTTAATGTAAAAAAAAAAAAATGTAAATCCAAAGAATCATCTTTGAATATTTTTTTTTCAGTGTAATGTGTTATGACTTCTTTATGGAACCTGCATAATTGTTTATAAAATTAAAGTGTTTGTGTAAAAAAATCTTTTGGGAGCTAAAATGGTTCTATTTGTGGAATCACTATGAAAAATTCCCCTTTTGGAACTGTATTTTTGAGGACAAAGAATCTAGTTTTGTTCCACAAAGAAGCTTTTAGATAAATAGCCAATTTAATGGAGTAAAACAAAACATTTAAAACTGAACCTTTTCATTAAACAAAATGTTCTTCATTGTGGAGAAATGTGGTTGTGGTTACTAAAGTGTTTTTCACAAAATTGAAACTGGTTATTTCTTAATTTATTTATTATTATTAACAGTGTATAATGCAAAATAGGCATGGGAAAAGTCAAGGTTTTAAAACTGCCAAAATTTTCTGTTATACCATACGGTAAATGTTAGAAAAAAATTATATATATATTTATTTATTTTATTTTTTTAGGACATTTTTTCCCAGCTGAAAAGATATCCAAGGATGCCATTTAAAATAGTAAAAAAAATCCGTGTTGAAACTAATGAAGACAGTAGAATGATCAGTGATTTTATTTGATATGTTTACTGTCACAATATATTTAAAATGTTTGTCAAAATAAAATATATCGAGTTGAAAGTGGAAACATTTTTGCTTTTTTACCCAGAGATTTAAAAAGAACACATTGTAGAGCAGTAATCACAATACCGTGAAATCGTGAAATTTTTATCCAAGTTTATCATACCTACAAAATCATATGCCGGCCTATGCCTAGTGCAAAAATGTTTTCTTTAACATTACACTCTTGAAAGAGTTTTATTTTTAGTTTAAAGAACATTTAAAAGACCTTAACTTTTTCCACTTCGAAGAACGTTTTGTGCAGTTAAATGGTTCTACACTCATTCATACAGATGAATGTTTATACCACAGAATAATTAAAAAAAAAACTGTTATTCTCACTATCTTCCTAATATATCATTTTCAAAAAGGTTTTTCATAGCAATACCATAGCACATCATTTTTCCCAAATAGCTTTTCAGGCAAGCGTTTTTAAAGAAAACTTAAAGGATATACAGTTGAAGTCAGAATTATTAGCCCCCCTGAATTATTAGCCCCTCTGTTTATTTTTTCCCTAATTTCTGTTTAACGGAGAGAACTTTTTTAATTTATTTATTTTTTTTACACATTTCTAAACATAATAGTATCATTTCTAATAACAGATTTATTTTATCTTTGCCATGATGACCGTAAATAATATTTGACTAGATATTTTTCAATATACTTCTATACAGCTTAAAGTGACATTTAAAGGCTTAACTAGGTTATTTAGGTTAACTAGGTAGGTTAGGGTAATTAGGCAAGTTATTGTATAACAATGGTTGTTCTGTCGACAATCAAAAAAGTCTAGCTTAAAAGGGCTAATAAATTTGACCTTAAAATAATTCTTAAATTAAAAACTACTTTTATTCTAGCTGAAATAAAACAAATAAGACTTTCTCCAGAAGAAATAATATTATCAGACATGCTGTGAAAATTTTCTTGCTCTGTTAAACATCATTTGGGAAATATTTAAAAAAAGATTTAAAAAAATTAAAAGGTGGGCTAGTAATACTGACTTCAACTGTATATTTTCCATCATAAAATATTCTTTTATACAATTAAAGGTTTCAAGGATTGTTCTTTATGGAACCATCAATGCCAAAAACCTTTAGTTTAAAGAGTGTATCTCTGTGGAACTGGGTTTATTCCTTTATTCCTTTTTTTATCAATTAAATAAACTTTTTGAATAAAATATAATGTATAAATATTGTAATTTATTGTCACATTATTAAAAAGATCATTTTGATTGCAATAAACCATTTTTCATCACAATCAACAGGCTTTTTTTTTCTTACTCATTCCAGGCACATTAAAAGGACAGCTCACCCAAAAATGACACCCAAGGGTAAAAATGTTCATGAATTTCTTCTGTTGAACAAAAAAAATTCTGAAGAATGTTGGAAAAAACAATCATCCATAGTAGGAGAAAAAACATACTATTGAAGTCAATGGCTGTTCTTTTCCCAGCGTTCTTCAGAATATTCAACAGAAGAAAGAAACGTCGGTTTCTCACACTTACTGTAGAAAATGCTGGGTTTGAAAAAATCGATTTGTGAACAACATAAAGGAATTAAGGTAAATTATTAGTTTTTCCAAATTTAGGTGGACTGAACATAAAACAATTACGTTGTCCCCAAATAAACATTATGAATTGTATTTTTTCAGCTCAATTTAAATAAGTACTCAGACTCAACTTTATTTTCTTATTTAGGGAAACTAAAGTTGCAGGAAGGTGCCATAACACAGGCGAAGTTCCAAAAATATTACCACACAACATACGATGCATAATTTTTAGATGCATCTCCCTCCCCGCGGGACTCATTTATTGACCTAATGGCCGCCATTATAAAAGAATTTCTAATTCTATTTGTCCTGCAAATAGGAACTGTAAAACGACATCCTGATGGCAGCAGCTGAAATACAGAGTACAATGGGTGAACCGGGGAGACCCTGAGCTCTCTTTAAAACATAATTATGGTAAATTATCAATGTGCCCGTTTGGTTAAAACCAATGATCTTGCCTTACACCTTCACAAGGCTGCTCAACCTGTTCTTATTTGACAAAACCAGATTATCGTGCAAAGCTACAGTGCAGAAAGATAAAACGGATTCAATAAATTGTTTATAAAACAGTGTCATCATAGAGGTACAAACCTGAAACATTCTAAGTTTCCTCAGAAAAAAAGGAAAGTCTTAGTTGAACTTCTTTATAAACAGCCTGGGTGTTAGGTTGAAATGTCAACATATTGTCATTAACGAACCTTAGATATTAGTTACTAGACAAGTAGTTTTAACAAATGTTATTTTTTGAGTGCAGCCATGGTTGACTTGAACAGATCCCCCTCACCCCCTTCCCTCCCCTGATGGCCCTCATTCACATTGCATTTTTACATCATAAATGAGACTGTTTAGTTTAAACAGGGAGAGATCCATCTTGCTCTGTACGTTGGAGATTGCTTTAGTTAGTTTTAGTGTTATTTAGAGTGGAGACACACTATTGAATATTTTGCTGAACAGGTCCACCACTTTTGACACTCATAAATTTTCTGAAAGTCGTTAAGGTGCAATTTTAAGGTGTATAAGGAGGTTTGCTGAAAGCTAAAGTGCAGTGAGGGGTTTGCATCTTTGACAGTTCAATTTCATTGAGTAAAATCTATTTAAAAAATGTCTATTGAAAGTGACGTTGCATCTTCGGTTTTGTGCACCGGTGTATTTTGTACTCTCATTATAAGCACACTGGGACCATCCACGAATCCGCACCTGATCTTACACACACACTAGTTTTCGCAGGGGTACTCACATTATAAGCATACTGGCACCAGCAAACCAATCCGTTTCTGATCTCACACACACACAAGGCCAACTTACCGGAATATAGGGGGTCACTTATTCCTGGGCATAGTTTGGATACCCTAGTGCAGTGTTTCCCAACCCTGTTCCTAAAAGCACACCAACAGTATATATTTTGGATGTCTTTCTTTTTCTGACCTTTTAACTTTAGGTTTTTGAGTCTCTTCTAATGTTCTGATGAGTTGATCTAGGTGTGTTTGATTAGGAAGAGGATGAAAATGTGTACTGTTGGTGTGCCTTTAGGAACAGAGTTGGGAAACACTGCCCTAGTTTGAGTACACCCTCAAACAGGGTTGGAACAAGTAACGGATGAGTATAAATGATGGTGGAATTTTCATTTCTGGGTAAACTATCCATCTAAGATGTTTTTCTTATTCAGTCGAGACGCTGGTTTGAATCCAGTCTTGTCAATAATAATAACTTGTTTGTCACTCCACTTTTCAAGCGCCTGCTTGCGAATGCCAACCACACCAGTCTACCGTTCCCTTCAAGCTGATGCGTGAATGACAGGCCTCTTCCCAATGTGATTTCTGGTTTAGCAGGTCTCTGTGTCACAGGACTGAGATAGGAATAGTAAAAAAAGAGGACTGGCAGGAACCTCTAAAGAGTCCCACATGAGAGGCGGCGCTCGATGTGCTGGAGTTTTACACAAGGGACTCAAGCGCACAAAAGCCTTGTCAATCAACAGGGCCCATCCATCATTTATAAAAAACATCTCCGCTTAGAAATACAAAAAGATAACCATTTCATTTCTTTTAGAAAGTCTTTGGCATTCAGGCAGGCGAAACTTTCAGGACCGTAAAAGAATTCAGTGTAAGTTGAGCTCAACAGCTTTATAAATGCCACTAAATCTTTCAGTGTCCAAACAGAAAAGCTTACAATATGTGCTGAACTTTATCAATCTAGAGTGGTAATCAAAAAAAAAAATTTCACATGTCCATTTATTGGAAAAACTACAGAAAAATTTGAGATGCAACTACTATAGTGGTTTATTGTGGTACAGCTTTAGAGGATTATTTCACCACTAGGGTTGGGCGATGTCGACCAATTTGGCATCCTACGATGTCTAATATGAAACATTGCGATGGACGATGGCGTAGGCAGAGATGAATTAATTATTCATGAATAATAAATTAATTCATAACAAATTAATTATTTGTTGCATACTGTTTCAACTACCTGACCCACATGGTCTTTGTTTTACCCATAAACAAGCATAAATAAATAAAGATAAGTTACAAACAGATTACCACCTGTCAGTCATTTTTCCCGCGGGACTCTGGCAAGAATAGGCAGAGCGATCTGTGTCGTTATAATGGCGTCCACAAACTTGGTCGGTAAAAAGGTGCCCAACCAACAGTCTCTGAGGTTTTCACTAAAATTACTAAGTACAAGCGTGAAAGTGAAAGATTGAATAAGTGTTTTGACGCTGTGACACATTACCTTTAAAAGACTGAAGAGTGGTTAGATAGAGACAAGATTAATTAAATATCAAGTTTAACAACATTTAACAACGTGCATCGCTCTCTGGAGCTCAGACGAGCACACGTGATGTGTGTTTTCAGTGAACGGAGGGCTGGTTCAGAAATGCTAGGTAAAACACAGTGTGGACGTGGATCATTTTCATTCTAAAATGCCATTTTAAAACTAAGTGTGTATTCTTCTCGAGCGGGTTTGCGACGGGTGCGGGGCGGAGGATCAGCAATGCCGGCTCAGCATCGTGTTGTCTATCGGCCATCGGCGATGGACGATAACATCGTCTATCGGCCCAACCCTGTTCACCACTATAGACCATTTTGAGGGATGTAAACAAAAACAATGGTCCCAACGTATTTCCCTTTTTACATTATTAATTTTTATAGCTTCCAAGAATCCAAAAAGAGCCACATATTGATAAATAATGTTATGATAGCTACTTTAACATTAAGTTATGATTGAACTGCCTCTTGTTACAGTTATGAAATAGTTTGATAACAAGCAGCAAATGTTCATGGGCAAATGCCATGACCACATTAAAATTATTTAACATACTTAACATATAGACATTAATTAGAAAAATGTCGTTAACTTACCAGAGACAAAATGTGTGCTGCATATCCTTGAGTTGCTTGTCGGGATCCAACATTCTTTCTTAACTGCTCTAATCCACGCGTCCCACTGCGTTTTGTTTTTTGGAAATCTATACACTTTAATTTTTCAAAAGTAAGTAAGTGGCTTAAGAGAACATCCAACCACGAGCAACATTGCCCTAATTTTCATTTCAACATTTTAATCCCCAAAATGCAATAATATTACTGTGTACAAACTCTCACCAATCGTTAATTACAATGTGCGCACTACCTAACCAGAAACATACAAGGACCAAATACATCACTTCCGTATGTGAACGAATAGCCATTGAATTGGTCTATAAGAGAGGTGTCCAAACTTGATCCTGGAGGGCCAGTGTCCTGCAGATTTTAGCTCCAACTTGCCTCTACACACCTGCAAAGATGTTTCTAGAAAGTCTAGTAAGAGTTTAATTAGCTAGCCCAGGTGTGTCTGAGTGCCGCCTTTGCAAGACACCTGCCCTCCAGGACCGAGTTTGGGCACCCCTGGTCTATAATAAAAATGATGTTATTAATTACTCGCCCTCATGTTCTTCCAATCCCCTGAGGCTTTCATTCATATTTAGAAAAAAAAAAAAGATATTTTAGAAGAAATCTAAGAGCTCTCTGACTCTATAAACAGCAAAGATCAGGAGATGTTCAAAGTCCAAAAATGGAACCATAAACATTATCAGAAAACTCTTCAGACTTCAGTGGTTCAGAATTAATCATTTGAAACTGCAAGAACACTTTTCTACACACAAAAAACTGTAAAAACAACTTTGCTTGCCTTTGTCTTCTGCATCAGATAATGGTGAGTGTTAATACAATGCCTGTGTCTCATTGCTGTCTAAGGAGGATGAGAGAGAGCTCTCAGATTTCATTTATAATATCTTCATTTGTCTTCTGAAGGTGAACTAAGGTCTCGGGCTTAAAACAACATGTGGGTGAACAATTAATGGCAGAATTTTCATTTCTGGGTGAACTAAATTCTTTAAAACTATCTTATAAACAACTTAAAACTGTGATCAATAAATTTGTTGTGTTTTAAGTTTCAAATAGCATTGAACATGGCATTTCAACTTATTCGGTTGCCCTTTTGTCCTCTTCTGTGAAGAGCTGGGTGGAGCTGTGAACCAATGATTCAGCTGGAAGTGAAACAAGATTATTGTGACTGTGCAACCTTTGTCTTGTAGATCGAGTGCCTCCTTAGAAGTGGTGGCACAGAAAGAGATGCGTCAAGAATGCCTTTTGTGATGCAGTGCAGTTACAGCTGCTCTATAGGCAGAAGAAAACACTCCCCGATCCATCAGCGCTGGCTCAGAGCCGGGCATCGTTTATCTGGAGCAAGACATACTGATCTGGGACCAGAGATAGGGTAGTAATTACCATCGCCTTTTCTCTAATGCCAGAGTTATGAGCCTGCTCCAGTCAGCCATTAATATCTCAGACACACACACACACACAGACACTTATGTGCACACTTCAGTGTGCTGCCCAACACCACGCCACTGCCAGCAGTGTGAATACTAACCCTGATCTTTCTGGCTGAGTTCCAGTTAGTCGATTCTTTGTTGAAATTGTAATCTATTGCAGATAAGTTGAGATGTGATTTTCAATTAGGAATAGAGTGATTGAATCCTGCTGTCTCTGGACAGGATTCCCTGTGCATAACTTCTTTTTTATGTAACCATGCTAGTTCTGCTTGCCCTCTTTCAGGCAGGATTAAGGCTGGCATCCCAGACAGACATGCATGCTCACGAGGACTTTAAAGACCTAGTGTACATCTTATGGCCAGGGGACATAGGTGTGTTTACACGTAAATAGTCAACAGCACTCACTGCTATATTGTAGGTTCACACAACTAAACCTTTTTTTTTACCACCACAAGAACAAACATCTGAAATGGCAGCTTTGTAGTCAGTAAAAGATGTCCAGATGTTCCTATTGTTGATACCTAAGAAGTGGATGCAGCAAGAGCTGGGTGCATCGACACAGAATGGAAAACTTATTGACAGTAGAGGTGGCACAACTATAGGCATAACATCTTTCGGATGAAACATTAAATCAAGGTCCTGACTCGTTGTTCTCATTAAATATCCCATGTCACTTCTCGTAAGGAAAAGGGGTGTAACCCCGGTGTCCCTGGCCAAATTCCCTCCATTGGCCCTTATCCAACATGGCCGCCCAATCCTCCCCATCTACCTAATTGGTTCTATAACTATGTGCAATGGCGAGTGCAATGGCGCCAGTGTCCTGTGGCTGCCGTCACATCATCAAAGTGGATGCTGTACACTGGCGGTGGTATTTAGAGGACCCCCCCCCCACTATGATTGTAAAGCACTTTAGGTGTATTGCCATACTCGATAAATGCACTACATAAATGCACATTACTTGCTTACTTTGATTGCTTGCTTGCTTACTGATAATCCCGCCAACTTTAAGTGGTACTAAACTGCAGTGGAAATGCTAAACGAGCCAAGCGAAGCCATGCCTGACTATAGTGGAACAGGGGCTTAAGACTAACTCCAATTCAGATCATGGCACCAATGAACCCCCACTGATTCTGCTCAGATCGCCAACATCACATGTGAACCAGGTGTGCTAACAAAAAGATGCCAGAGAATTTACTTGCACAGCTCGAACTAGTTATCCTCTGTTAGTCTTACTGCATTTCCCATGTATTTTGTTTGTGTTGCAAGTTTTCCCTTTTGTTTTCTCCACTATAAAGAACCAAGAATAGTTTCTTCAGCTTGTCCTGATTTTGCTGTCAGTACTGTCTTTGTAATCAGGGCAGTTTCCTCCAAGTGAGCGGGTGAAGGTCAGATATTCCAGTGTTTTGAAGTGAATACCCAGCAGTGTATACTCTGCCGTTGTCCCAGTTTTCTCTGCCTTGGTCTTGTTCCCGACACACATTTACCTGGGCAAAGATTTAGGTCTCGAACTAATATGAATCCTGTTTGGGTTTTTTCTTTTTTTCACTGGCTAGCAACCCAAGACTCTAGGGTTATTGTTATCTACACTTATATCATTTCTGCATAGACTGTACAGTTATGTTGTTAGGTGGTTTTCTAAATACTACAAGTAAAAATTTAGAATCCAAATCTTTTTTTTTTCTGGTTTCCAATTGGCTCTGGGAACTATGCACATTTTTTATGATGCCATCAAACAAATCCGTTTGCTATGACATACTTTTCCACACATTTACCATGTGATTGTGTTCAGAAACCAAAAATATGTCCGATTTCAAATAGTACTTGTCAAGCAGTGCCTTTGAAATGGAACGTTAACTGATCGTAGATGGGACACCTTTGGTGTGTGTGAGAGACAGCATGACATCAGTACTGTCTTTTTTCTGTAATGGTTGTGTTGAGGTTACTGAAACACATACACACACGACTACCGCTGTGTTCTCCACTTCAAATAAATTGTGTGAACAATATAAAACAGCTCCTGGTGATTTTATTGTCCTTAAAGGTAAAGAACATTGTTCTCTTCCCCCTAGTGTCCTCGTTTAAAGAACAAAGCTTCTGTATTCTTTAGAACAGCAATTAAAGGCTAGAACTTGGGGTACTATGAAATTCCCAGACTGCCTGAAAACAAAGTAATCGAAGACGAGAGAAAAACTTTCTTTCAAGCATTGTTCGAATTCTTTATTTGGTTTTCAACAACGCCAGAGATACTGAAACTTAGACGACATCAAATACAACCTTGGCTAATCAAAATTATTAAATAAGTATCCATGCAAGCTTGTTATTTCTAATGAAAATCAAAGACAGTGACGTCCTTTTGTTGTTTACGAGTCAACACTGGATTCCGTATCCTTGCCCTTAAGATCCACTTTTGTGCAAAGTTACGCTCCAACCCTGATCAAGCTCACATGTAGTAATAATAATAATTTCTTACATTTATATAGTGCTTTTCTAGACACTCTTACACATTTTTGGGGGATCTCCCCATCCACCACCAGTGTGCAGCATCCACATGGATGACGCGACGGCAGCCATAATGTGCCAGACTGCACACCACACATCAGCTGATTAGTAGAGAAGAGAATGAGTGATAAAGCCTATTATGATATGGGGATGGTTAGGAGGCCATGATGGGCAGAGGCCAGTGGACAATTTTAGCCAGGATGCCTGGGTTAAACCCCACTCTTTTTCGAAGAACATCCTGGGGCTTTTGACGACCACAGAAAGGCAGCACTCACTCAGCAGTAAAGAGTCCCCTTCACTATACTAGGGCATTAGGACCTACACAGTCTCACCACTTCTGGCAGCAACCTAGCTTTCCCATGTGGTCTCCCATCCAGGTACTGAGCGGGCACAGGCCTGCTTAACTTCAGTGGGCGACCATGTTGGAGTTGCAGAGAGCTAGCTGCCAGTAATGAAACTTGGTAATCTTTAAGACCTTGATTAGCATGTTTAGTTGTGTTTAATTAGATCTGGAGCTAAACTACTGGGTAGTTGTGGCCTTATGGTTAGGGAGATGTAACCCAACCCAAAGGTTGCAGGTTCAGTTGCTAGTATCAGCAGAATTTGATGGTGGGAGAATGAATGAACATCACTCTCTTCCACCTTCAGTTTTCCCAACTGAGGGGATTGCAGAATGCTATGTTCAGCAGGGACAGTTGAGGCTAAAGAAATTGACCGTATTCTCTCTTTTGTTTTAGCAAACAAGCCCTTTAAGAGTGTGTGTTTTGAGTCTGATCTTGTCTGCCATGTGTTTAGAAGGAGCTTCATAAAGTTGAGTGAACTGTCTCTGTCTCTGCTAATGAATCAACCACACTCATTCAGTTAAACACCCAGTCTCTCTTTCTCATTTTCAAATCCCCATCTTCTACTGCTCCAACCTGTTTGCTGGTTTAATTCACATGTTTACCCCTTCCGTATCGTTCTGCTGCTCTTTTCTGCGTAATGGATGACCTGGATCTCATTTCACGGTCATTGTTTGACGTCAACAAGGGACATCTTGATGCTGGAGCCTCCAACTAATATGATCTCCAATCCAGCAAATGGTATCGAAAGCAACTTAATAGTCCCAGCAGGGCTTAACAATTACCTTTATGTTACTATCCGTCACTGAAAAACAAACCTATGGCATGTAAGCAATTTGTAATGGTGACCAATATGCCAATACAAGTTGTTGCAGCTGCAGGTCTCTAAATTATGTATTAAGCATTTTGCCCCTGGCGTACAGGTTTTCCACTGTTAAGAACCGAATGTAAGGTTTTGCATTCTCCTCGATTTAGCAATTCATCCAGCTTGTCCTTCATCACAGTTGTCTTTTTGCTTTAGTGTTATTCAATATGGTTGTGTGTGTGTGTGTGTGTGTGTGTGTGTTTCAGACTTTTTTTATATTTGAAAAACCTGTGATAAGGGTTCATTTTTCTGTTTAAACACTGCAAAAGCCCTGAAACTTGTAGGGCAGATTTTTGTTAAGTAATCCCAGACAAGGTCATTTCTAAGGGTGTTTTCACACCTGCCTTATTTAGATCGATTGAATCGCACAAGAGTATGTTTTCCCTCTTGGTGCGGTTCGTTTGGGCAGGTGTGAATGTACTTGATGTATGCGGACCAAAAAGCATACCGAGACCTCCTTGAAGAGGTTGTCTTGGTACGCTTTTAAATGAACGCTGGAGCGGTTCATTTGTGGTGAGAACACGATCCGAACTAGAACTGACCCAACAGCAAAAAGTACTGTGCCTTTTTGGACTAATCCAGCTGCCGTAGTCCGATGTGCTGTGCAATATTGGATGTGGGGGAAAAATATTTATTGACAGCGTTTTACTAACAATTTTAAACAGAGAGAGGGAAAACCATTACCTGATGGATCGTTGGTAATATTTTCAAAAGATGACCATGACGCAGTTTAGATAAATGAATTCCTGCCTCCTCCTGAAGTGACTTGCAATGCACCTTTGCCTATTGCATTGCATTAAAACATTGTTTTCCAGCTGCAGCCGTGCTCTATTCTCGAAATATATAGTTTGTCTAAAGTGATGTAAACAAACTATATAGTCTACTATGACTAGGGATACAATCAGACAGTGCAGTCGCCCCTCCATAGTAAAAAGTGACATTTTATGTCTGCCGGTTTGTTTACTTGCGGGAGTTCCATTGGCATTTTCCCGTTCGTTAATTCTGACCAATCGAAAAGCAGTTTAGGAAATACGTTCAATAACATCTGGCCAATGAGTGATGTGGATTTTGTCACATGACTGCATTTAGTTTTTTTTTTTTCAACTGGTTGGGACCAAAGCAATGTATCATTTGTTGCCCTTGGTCTAGACCAAACTCCAAACTCCTGGAGGGCTGGTGTCCTGCATAGTTTACCTCCAACTTGCCTCAGCATACCTGCCTGGAAGTTTCTAGTATACCTAGATAGAGCTTGATTAGCAGATTCAGGTGTGTTGAATTGGGGCTGAAGCTAAAATCTGCAGGCACTGGCCATCCAGGACCGAGTTTGGCACCCCTTGTCTAGACCAAATAAACTGAACCACAGATGCACCCTAAGTAATTATTCCCCCAATTCATATTTTAATCCAGAATTACTAATAAAACTGTCCCTATATTTGTTCTCATGAATTCTGCAGACTGTAGCAGCATAAAGGCTGTTGATCAAAAAAAAGCCTTTACTCTTTCTCTTATTCATTGGGATTACATGAACTCTGCTTCGCAATGTAATGTACATTCCACAATGTGGGCTGGCTTCAAACTAGGGGTTTTCTTGCAAATGCATTAAAACCTCAAAGGTCAACAAGCTTTTTTTCTTGTAGTGTCCGCTTGACTTAAACTTGCCCACCCCTTATGTAGGAGGAAAATTGCTGAATGTACTTACAGGGCACGGTTTCATGCTCTAGGTTGTTGAAACTGTGCTTCAGTGCAGGTTTAATGGACTTGAAAACCAGACCGCTCTACCGTGATTGGTCATTCAAACGCTTTTTCCTCTTGAATGCCAGACTAATTTAGTACAGAGAGAAGCAGGAACTGAAAGTGATTAGAACTTTCCCGAAATGAGCAAGCTGCTTGTACGGAAGTGTTTAGAAATTTGTCACCGAGACATACTGCTTCATACAGACAAACAGGTTTGTCGCTGTCTGCCACTTCGATTTGCCCCAGAGAGTGAGAGCGACGCGTATTAGACACGCTAGAGGAGAACGAAGCCACTTTCCACTCTGAACTTGAATTGGCAATTCGCGAGTCTTATTTTGCGACAAATTGTCCTCCACTGACTCAACCCTCTGGCTGTTCACATGTGGAATAGTATAACGCTCCAGCAGCAGCAGCATTAACTTAAGCGCTAGTGTGTGTGCATTTGGAAAATGGCTAGGATTGGCATCCGCCACTTTGATCAATATGCTATTATTTGCAGAAAACGCAAGAGGGCTGAGGATCGACCCCTGACTCCCGCCCCTCTCAATTGTGCATGCGAATAAATGATGTCGTACAGGAATTTGCAATTAGTCACCACTTTCCTCGTGCTGGAGCATTTGCATACCATGTGCCTCGGCTCCTAATGACTACACACATTTTGCATAATTTATGCTCAATGTCAGGAAAGGTTAGACAGATCATGACTCTGCGGCAATTTGCGGTGATTATTAAATCTAGAACAGATTTATCATCTATTTATTTGTATATACAGAACGGTTTCAGGGAGAAAATGACAGGGGAAGGGGAGGGTTAGAGACGCTGGAGCGTATGCGAGTGAGCGCACACACACACACATCGCTGCGCTGTTCTTCTCACTGCTCGGTGTGTTCAGAACGAGCACCCACGCCGGCTCGCGCAGCACCATGACTTCTCACCTCTGGTCAGTCTGGCTAGCAGCAGCACACTGCTGATGGACACAGGGAGACGTATGGATGCTATAAGCTCTGGTGTGGAGATGTTCTAAAGCATGGATCATGGTGCCAGGTCAGTGTCCGATTTGTCCTGCGTTTGTTGTGCGGTATCAGGGACGATGTGTGTGTGGCAGTGTTTCACCTCTGTATTGTGCATGCACCTGTCTGTGTGTATGTGTGTGTGTTTTCATGCTCGCTGAAGCACAGCAGGGTTTAAGTCAGAAGGGAGTAGTGCATAAGCGGGATGGTTCAGACTCTGTTAGGTTTTGCCGCACACACACTTTGTGCTCCCGCTTGGGTTTTATGGGGGGAAAAAAGTGCCTCTGCAGTTTTACAAAGTAAAAACCCTGATTGTTCGAATGCCTGTCTGTCCCTCTGACAGTCTGTCAACTGTTTTCTGTCTCTCTCTGTTTTTTGGACCGGTTTCTCGCTCTCAATAATCATTTCTTCTGTCTCTCTAATCCGTTTATTTACTTTTGTGCCGGTCTCTCTCTTTCTCTCTATCTGTTGATCTGTTGTTGTTGTTTTTTTTTTTTTGCTTTCTCATTTTTTACCTGTCTCTCTCTCTCCTCTTATGTACCTTTAATGACCCGTTTCCACTGAGTGATACGGTATGGTATGGTTCGGTATGCTTTTATGACCGTTTCCACTGTCAAATGGTACCAAAAAGTGAACCATACCGTACCACTTTTTTTCCGTACCCTAGCGCAACAAAAGGGTATCAAAAGGCGGAGCCAGACATGCAGCTAAAAGCTATTGGTGTTTACAAGCCAGGAGAACAAAGGAAGCGCCCTTTTTAAATACACAGCCGAGACATTACACCGTAATAATATATACATATAATAACAAGCCATGGTCACCCGAGCTCAAACAAACCTGGTTGTCGTCTTGGTGAACAGCCACTAAGCTAAGAAGAACAAAATCTGCCGTGTCCTGTTTTTGTTTTATGAGGCCGTCTAAAAGCACGAGTGGTTTTACTTTCTCCAAAAAGTTTGCGATCGCTCGCCGTGCGTCTATTTTTAAAATAACGAACTTCTTAAGCTGATGATAATAACGTGCGCATGATTATTGAAGTGCTTCTGACATCCGATCCTTTCAGAAACAGACAAACGCGTGAGTGAATCGTGAAAAAACAAAGTAGAAGCCTGGGAAAAAAAGAAGCAAATGAATCTTTCAGCAACCTAAAACATGAACAAACTGCCATGTTTAACTATTATCATCACCTTTTGGACTATTATAAACTCGGAATGAGGGAATTACTCTCTAACAGAGATTACATGTGCTGCTGAAGATTAAAGATGCACTGACTGTGGGCTGTATGTTGTTTTTGAACATAAATAAGGACTAAATGTATGTTACAGCAGGCTACTTTTCAGCCTATTGATCTGCAGTTATAATCAAAACATGTTCATAGAAAAGTTAGTAATGAACATTTATACACATGTATATGTATAAAGCATCTGTTTTGTGAAAAGTGCTTCTCGTATGATATGTGAACGACCCGTACAGCTTTACTGTAGACATTTCCTCGACGTTGACTGAAACTTTCCGTCATACACCACGCCCACCAAAAGAGTACCATTGTGGTTAGCCTTTTGCCAGTGGAAACGCAAGCCTGATAAAGGTGACCCAATTCGACCCTTCCGTACCGTACTGTACCCCACCTTTCTCTCAATTCAGTTCAATTTAATAATTTTATTAAATCATAAATCAATGACTTGCAGCTTTATTGGCATGACAAATATTACAAATCGCCAAACCATTTATAAAGTTTACATTAAAAAAACATGTACACAGTTCATATAAAACAGTGTAAATAGTTGTAGTGAATAATAAAAATAATAAATCAGAATAATCAAAATTCTACATTTTCAAATAAAACACTAATAATAAATAATAATGATAATCAGTAGAATTACAATGATTCATGTATAACCATCCAGTACAGGGGTGCCCAAACTTTTTCCTATAAAACCAAACTGGATTGAGGGTTGTGGGCTGAATATATACCAAACCGTGTTACATCAAATTTGTCAAGGGGAATTTCCTCATTTATTCGATAATATATAAAAAAGAAAAAAATTGATACCGTTGCTTTAAATCATATTTAATATCTAATGCAGTATTATTTTAAACATTTTATAATGAACTTATTACAGTAAAAACATAATTCCATTTATAACACAATGGAGTTCAATGTTGAATATGCTAGCTGCACCTGCCTTTACTTTGATATGCTCGTAGATGTCAGATGTACTGCAAGTCAAGTGACAGTATTTATATTTTAAAAGTCTGATTCATTTATAACCTTTATTTGAATCATTTCATTTTGTAGCTCAGCAATAAAACTAAGAACCAAACGATTGTTAAATTAAAAATTCCAATTGACAATCTCTGTGAAAGGCATTCGCCCCAATTACCAACATTCTCCCTCTCTTTTCAGATGGGATGGCGGGCCAAATAAAAGGTTACCGTAAAGTAGAGCCCTACTTTGGGCATCTCTGATCTAGTGTGTTTGTGTATGTTTTTCTCTCAATTCAATTTAATAATTGCTTTATTAGCATGACCAATGTTACACATGTACTGCCAAAGCATTTGTAAAGTATACATTAAAAAGAACATGTAGATATATATGTTTATATATATTAAAAAACATAGTAAACACAGTAAATAGTAGTATAATAGTATAATTCATTCATTTTCAAATGTTTTTACGTAGCAGATGCCCTTCCAGCTGCAACCCATCACTGGGAAACACCCACACTCACATACGCTACGGACAATTTAGTTCACCTAATTCTATAGCGCATGTCTTTGGACTTGTGGGGGAAACCGGAGCACCCAGAAGAAACCCACGAGAACACCGGGAGAACATGCAAACTCCACACAGAATTGCCAACTGACCCAGCCAGGATTCGAATCAGCAACCTTCTTGCTGTGGGGAGAACGTGCTGCACCACCGTGCTGCCCCTAGTATTGTAATAAATAGTATAATAATAATTAAATACAAAAAAAAATAATAATAATGACAATAAACAGTACATTTAACTATCAACATTTATGGATAAACCCTAATAATAAATAATAATAATCGTTATATTTATTATTTATTTAATATATTTAACATATTTTATTTTTACATGTACCACTACCTCGCTCTCCGTCTAATTAGGTCTCACCTTTCGCCTGTCTCTCCAACTTCTGCTCTCTCTTACTGACAGATAAAAGGAACAAAAGCAGACGATACCTTTAATGTCATTTATAATAATTACTATTATAAACCTTGTATATTAAAAAAAAGGCAAACGCCTGTCTTCCTACCTGTCACTCATTCTGTTCCTGTCTCTCTTTCTCTGCATCTCTCCCTATCTGTGTTTAACTCTCCTGTATCTCTGCATGACTGTATTTCTGTTCACACACTGTACTGTATATATTTCTTTTCTTTCATTAGCTGCGTCCCAAATGGCACACTATCCACTATGTACTTATGCACTTACACACTCAACAGCATAGTATATGTATGTAGTGTTGTCCCAAATGGAATACTAATGTTTTTTTTACCAAGCGGAAATTCAAACCAATTCCCTGATGACGTTTGACGGTTGCCAAATTAGTGAAATAAATGACCAAAGTACCAAATAATACTTGCCATAAGTATAACGGCATTCACCATCAGAAGGCGCTATAATCACACTCGTAGGAGAATTTCGCTTTCACAGTCCAAAATAAATAGTAATCCAACATCAGTGCCCGAAAGCTCCGCATCTTTCGTTACGTGAGCAAAGCTGCGGTCGTTGAGTGCGTGAAGTGTCCATCATTCCACACTTCATATTAACTGTTTAATAAGTACATCATCCGTGTAATTAAAGTGCACTTATTCTCTTTTTTCTAGTTTTCAGTGTGAACGCACTACTTACACTATTCTATAAAATGGCGTAGAATAGTACATACGTTTGCGATTTGGGTTGAATCTATTCTCTTCATGTCTCCTCTGACTTTCTTTCTTAGCCTGTCTCGCTCTTCTCTGCCTGCTTCTATTTCGCTCTCCCTGTCTCTCTTATTCATTTCTTTGCCTGTCTCACATCCTCTGCAAGTCCCTCTGCCTGCATCTATTTACCCTCTCTCTCCCTTCCTCTCTCTCTCTCTGTTGCATAGGGCAGCACTGTGATAACCCTAGTCTCATGTGTAAAACACTCTGTCCTATCTGTTTCAGAAATCTTTACATAGCATTTTCTCACAGTGAACACCTTGAGCAGAGGTCTCTCTCTCTCTTTTGGCTCAACCTTTTTTGCTGTATACCTCAGTATTGTAATTCATTCAGTGTTACGCTATTGGCTATTGTTTCTCGCTGCATACTCATGAAAGTGTCATTTTGAAATATGAATGTGCAATGATTGAGGTATTGACCCCTCTCCTGCTCTCTCTCTCTCTCTCTCTCTCTCTCTCTCTCTCTCTCTCTCTCTCTCTCTCTCCGCCTTTCCCAATTGTTATGTTGAAGTGGTCATCCAATGATATTAGAGTTTCAGTCTGTTGTAAATACTAAGCAAACAATGTTAGGTATAATGGGTAAATCAAAGGAAAGTCTTCATGATCTAAAACAACCATGTACACTTGTGTAGTGTTAGCGTGTAAATCAATCTCACACTGCACATTTAGGAGTAGGTGTGTGTGTTTACGTTTTTATGGTTCATCATTCAGACCGTAAATATGATCCCGCAGCGTGTGACAGTTTGAAGATCGATTGTGTCTAAGTGCTGTGCGGATTTTAAATATATTGTTGGCCACACACAGGGTCTTCTCTGTTCAAAAGTGTCTATGTACTGCATAGGGAACTGCCTTTGATGGCAACAATCTAACCGTCATAAAACCGGCTGTTTTGGAGCACTCCGCAAATAAATGAACTTCACATGGTAACTACACTCAGGCTGCATCCAAAATCGCCTACTACTCAGTAGATACGACGTTAACGCTTGATACGTTAGAAAAGTATGTTCTATACAGTATGAATGTAACCTGGATGTACTACATCCGCCATTTTGTCATGATCACGTGACCTACCCATATCAGTTACGTCGCTTCACTCCCATTGATTAATTCTCTCAAGAAGTATCATGGGATATAGTGTCCATCGGATGTGCACTTTAGAATCTCGCCAGAAGTAGTAGGTCATCTGGGTGGTACTTGCATACTGTTTTTTCGAATTTTATAAATTCGGCTCGCATACTGTTTTTAGCGTACTATATAGTATGGAAGTATGCAATTTCAGACGCACCAATAAGGTCACATACTTAAATCACATACTTATGTACTATTCTACGCCTTTTTTAGAGATAAATAGTGTAAGTAGTGCATTCACACTGAAAACTCTAAGAATCTAAGAATAAGTGCACTTTAATTACCCAGATGATGCACTAATTCAACTGTTAAAATGACGTGTGGAATGTTGGACACTTCACGCACTCAATGACTTCAGCTTTGTCAACGTAGTGGAGGGGGCGGAGCTTTCGGGCGCTCATGTTGGATTGTTTTATTTTATTTATTTTGGATTGTGAAAGCAAAATTCTCCTATGAGAGTGATTATAGCGCCTCCTGATGGTGAATGCAGTTATACTCATTGCAGGTTTTATTTGGTACTTTGGTCATTTATTTCACTAATTTGGCAACCATCAAACGTCATCAGGGAAACGGTTTAAATTTGTGCTTGGTAAAAAAACCATTAGTGTTCCTTTTGGAATGACACTACATGCATATACTATGCTGTTGAGTGTGTACATGGTGCGTTAGTGTATAGTGTGGCATTTGGGATACAGCTATAGTTTATTTGATTTTAGCATGTCGCTATGCTAATGTTGTGAAACTGCACATAAAAAGCCATAGTGCGCATAAATATTTAAGTCATTAAATAAGACATCTTCAATTAATATCTTTAATAATCTTAATGTTGCTAACATTATAAAACGAGGTGCATTCCAAATTGCATAATTTTACACTCTTTACGGCATTTTGTTGTATATATGTTATAGTGCTGAAAATCCTAAAAAATAATAAGTCATACCTGTCAACATTGGGATGTGAAAAATGGGGATTTGTGAATAGGGAGGATCGGTCCTTTAAAGCCTAGTTCACACTACAGGATTTTAAACATCGGCAGATTGCTGTGCCGTTTACTCTATATGACTTGATTTTATGTCTTTTAATCGCTGTGGTGTTCACACTACGTACATTATCCACAAGAGGGGGGGGGTCACACACACTACATGATCTGACAACAACTAGTTCCCCAACAGCTCAGTCAAGTTACCAAACCACAGCCAATGAAATTTGAAAAAATTGAATGTAATTTATTGAAAAGGCTGAACACTATTGGCTGCTTGTGTGCTGACATCACTGATAGCGTTTCAAGCTTTTAAGGGAGCATTTAAAAACATCGTCAATCAGCTGATGCATCAGCGGATCAATTGCTCATCTGCAGGGTTCAAATGGATAGATACACAGTTTTTAATTTTTGTAATTTAATAACTAACATATCATAATAAAACTAACATATCTATAATACCCTGACGTTTCCTAAATATCTGACCGCATGTGGAGTCAGCCGATTGCTCTGGAATATTCAGCATGCTAGATATTGTATTTCCATCTGCGAGGTGTTGGTGATGCGTCAACGAGCCTCTTTGATGTGTTGTTCAGTAGTTCACACATAAAGACTGCCGAGCGGCCACAGATTTTTCCCTGATCACAGCCTGATCTGTCTGTGAGCTTGATAACTTCCAAATCGGACTCAAATTAGGCTTAAAATCCTGTAGTGTGAACTAGGCTTAATGTATATTGCCACCCTTAATAGAAAGATTTAAAATGCTGGAAAATACCTTTACGGGATGATATTGGGATAGAATTGTAAAATACTGGAGAATCCTGGATAAAACGGGAGGGTTGACAGGTATGTAATAAGTGCACTATAACTAGCCGTATGATGCCCTTATTTAACCTAAATTTGTGAGGTTAACTTATAATTGTCATGTTAGCTTTGCATATTTTACAGGGTGGAAATGTGATGGTTTGAATTTCCGTTTACTGAAATAAAATGTTAGTGTTTCATTTGGGATGACTATAAACTGATACACTACACAGTGTAAGTGCATAGTGTATTACCCAGCAGGCACATAACATCATAAGACCTTAATATAAGGTTAGATTTAGGTCTTGACATCAGGTGTCCAAAATTCAATGTCTTGCCAGCGTTCAAGGACATTATTTTGACGTCCAATAACAACGTCAAATTGCGTTGATACTTGGTTGATTTTAGGTTGTGTTGGAAAGTGACCAAAACCCAACATCTGACAGATGTCATAGTGGTAGCGTCCACACAACATCAAGCTGTAACATGATTAGACGTTGATATTTGGTTGATTTTAGGTTTATTTTCAGGTTTCTCGTTGGTCCTTGACGTCAACCCGATTTTCATTTCTAAACGAAATCCAAGGTCCCCACGACGTTGGGGTACAACATCAATATGTCATCATGTTGACGTCCTGTGCTTGCAGGGTCGTTTTGGACAATAGTGTCTGCTAAATGTGTAGGTGTATAGTATGCCATTTGGGATGCAAGTCACAACGCTATGGTTTTCTTTCCCTAAAAATGCTTTCTCTTTATGCAGCTCACTAGGTTTTGTAACAGAGTGATACTGCCATGTTGCAGACTTGTCTCTAGGGTCTCATCACAGTCTGGTCATTTGTGAGCCCTCTCGAGACTTTATCAAAACATCATTAACCCTGCAGCCTTCACATGTCTGAAGTGTTCATCTCTGCTGGTGCAGTGCAGAGGGTTTCAGCTGCTTAATAAAGGGTTGTAATAGTCTTTGACTTACTAAATTACACCTTTCAGCTTTGCACTTTACTGGTTAGGGTTGTGCTCAATCTACAGAGCAGTCGATTGGACAAATACACATATGTAGTGCATGATGGGTCATCAGTAGGCCCACACATTAACCTATCGAGTCTATTTATTTACTTGTATAAATGTGTGTAAATTTATATTCATTCATTCATTAATTTTCCTTTGGCTTAGTCCCTTTATTCATCAGGGGTCGCCACAGCGGAATGAACCACAAACTTATCCAGCATATGTTTTACACAGCGGATGCCCTTCCAGTTGCAACCCAGCACTGTGAAACATCCACACACACTCATTCACACACATATACTACAGCTAATTTAGTTTATTCAATTCACCTATAGTGCATGTCTTTGGACTGTGGGGGAAACCGGAGCACCCGGAGGAAACCCACGCCAACACGCCCCTATATTTATTCAGTTTTTAAATTAATTTCAGTAATATTATTGCTGTAACACTAGGAGTCGGTGTTAACAGAGTTCAGGATCCACGTGCAGATTTATTAAAGAGCCCATATTATACATGAAATAGGGTCATATTTAGGTTGTAAGGGTCTCCAACAACAGTCTAATATGCATACAAGGTCAAAAAACACTTTCATGGTCTTATAATCTGCATTTATTTTTACCTAATTATCCCAGCGACTCCCATATGAATCATTCAGCGATTCATTTGTTCCCAAACCCCTCCTCAGCGTGAAGCTAATCTGCGCTGATTGGACCGATGATAGCCCTCTGCGATTGGTCGACAATGACAGCTTTCAGCGCGAGACAGAGTGAAATGCTTAGCAGTGAATCAACAATATAAAAGTAGTCACAGTGCACACACGCTTCATAGTGTAAGGCGTGGATTTCGGCTGCCAGTGGGTGAATGTAAATACAGACGATGGACTTGAAAATACCGACCACTAACTATATTATTGAGCAAAAACTCCAAGAACTGGCGAGGAGATCTCCTAGCCCATCACAGACTACCTGCTCTTTTCACTCACACACACACACACACACACACACACACACACACACATATCTCACCGCCCTCTCTATTCTGCTGCCATAGGCGCGGATATAACTGCTGAGGATGCGAGTGGTGAGGGAGGTGTCGCGGACGCCGCAAGGGCTGGCGTGTCCATAGAGGCAACCTAGGCGGGAACTATTTTGAAACTTGACCATTGTATGTGTGTAAGAACAGCTGACGATCCGTAAACAAAGCAGCACGCGTCACATTTTTAACGTGGCTTTACACGCGATATGAGAATATAAATAGTTAACCTACTACAGTACACGCAGTTACAAGTAACAAAGCACAACTAAATACATAATTTGCAAGCTAGAGTAAACGAGGCAACAATTTTAATCGCACATACTTACACTTGTGAAATGGAGGAAAAAACTGATTCATGATCCACTGATCCATGTTCTGATAGTCTTTACTGATCCTTCCTTTAACAAACGGCCAATGAAGTCTTCTTTTTAAGCATGTAGTTTCCAGAAGTACTCGAACTGCTCAAGGCTGGGCTATAATGCTGAGCTTTCATCTTTGTGTAGACTGTCGATAGTATCCATCTGCACGGCGTGACTTCATTCGACCGGTGTGTGCGTGTGTGTGTCTTTTCTCTCTGTTAGTGGGTGGGGCCGCAGGTTTCAAATCTCCCGGGTTTGTGCGTGCAACTACTTGTTTCTTAGCCGCGTCATCACGAAACACCTAATGACTCGTTATTAATACGACTTGTTTGAAGCACTTTGAGTCGACTCTTTTATAGATGAATCAACAGTTTTAAACACTGTACACTCACAGATTTAAGCCTTAGCTGGATATTTCACTTCACTTAAAGCTGTGTTACACACTACATGGAAGGGCATTTTCGAAAACCCATAATATGGGCTCTTTAAGAGAATAGTCAGGCAGACAATGGTCAAACAGGAGCAAACCGTAACATGAGGGTAATCCAAAAGAGTAGTCAGCAAAACATGCCAATGGTCGGAACAAGCAGCAAGACAACATAAAACAAAAAACAAAGCAAAGATCAAAAACCACAACAGGACAAGGAAAACGCTTTGTTACAGGGGAACAAGACTCAGCAATGTGTGTGCTGTTTAGATGGTCCATCTGATTAGTCCATCATGAGCTTCCAGTTGTGTGTAATCCGGGGAATCAGGAACTGGTGTGTCTGAAGTGCATGATGGCAGTTGTAGTTCATTAAAGTGCCAGATGCATAGGCTAGATCGCTGGTGATTGTGACAATTAATAAATGTGAAAATGTTCATATGATTTATTTACAATACAGTTTGTAAAGTAATATTTTCTGCCTTTTAGTCGATATATATAAAAGACTTGCTTTAAGTGTCTCTCATTGGATTTGCATTGTAAACATTAAAATTATATTAAAATTAAAATATTATTTATTTATTTATTTATTTATTTATTTAATATATAAAGTTTTTAGTTCTGATACTCCCAAAATCATTCCGCATAAATCCACAGATTTTTTTTTTTTTTTTACAAATTTCTCTGCAGAAATATATAAAAATATCAGCAGATTCTGTCTGGCCCTAACTTTAATGTATTTTATATTTATTTATTTGCTTATTTATTTGTAAGTTTACTTATTAGTTTATTTGTTTGTTTAATTAAAGTAAATACAAAAATGAAATAAAAGTATTTAAAAAAACAATAATTTTCACTTTGCACTTTTGATTTGCTAAAGGCTTGTTTATACTTCTGCGTCGAGTGACTGGCGTGACCCACGGTGCCTGCCTTGCACATAGTTGCATTCATACTTCTGCATGCTGTTTGTGTTGCTCTGCAATAACACTTCTGAAACACTAGCTGGCAGGCAGTAGGTTTTTATGTTCCTCTGTGTCAAGTTTCTTCGTGAGTGTGTTTTTTGTCTAAACGCTACCATAACGTACAAGTAGCTAAAACTCACTCATTCAGAGGCGGGAACCGGCAGACATGCAACAACTTTAACCACAAGGTAAAGACAAAACAAAAGTTTCCATCTGGAGCTCCTTCACGGGACTCGATACTTGTAAACACTCTCTCCTATGAGTTTGCGCAGCTCTCAGTCCCACCCACACTGGTCACAGCTACCAAGCCAAACAATCACAGACCTTGCGCTATGCGTCATTGCGACGTGTAGTTACATTTTTTGAGAGGTGATCGTCAGCGTTTGTGTCAGCCATGGCGAGGGCTATGCGAAGTGTTGTGACACTCTCAAGGTAATTGCTTAGCTACAGTGTTCATTTAAATTAGTTTGACCTTTCCTTTTTCCTTCGTTTCTTTTTCAAGCATTTTTTTAAATAAAGAAAGAGTAATCTTTTTTTTTTTGTTTGTTTGTTTTTTTTTTTTTTTTTGCTTTAGTGCTTATAAGTTACAATTGGTATTCAGTGAGATGGACTTTCTCAATCTAGGCAGCATTTGATTGGAGTGATCTATATAGTGTTTGAGTCATTAATTTTGTGTCAATTATACTAAATGTTTATACTCATTGTTTATTTACGTTAAATAGTTTGATGATCTTTCGTTTTTTTTAAAGGGATAGTTCACCAAAAAATGAAAATTGTCATAATTTACTCGCCCTTCACTTGTCACAATCCCTTCACTTCAGTTTCTTTCATCTGTTGAACGCAAAATAAGCTATTTTGAAAAATGTTGGAAACCGCTAACCATTGACTTCCATAGTGCAGTATGAGTCATCAGTTACTTTGGTCTGTTTTTACTGTATTTGAAGTCTGCTAGAGGTGACTAGTTGCTGATGTGGACTACAAACTACTCCAGTTTTGGCTTCAGTAAGCTTTAAAAAAAAATGCTGAATGTTTTTATTCTCAGACTCCTATGGGGAAAGTGCTGGTCTGTAGTTTAGCAGGGGCAAGTGATTGGGGGTGTGTGTGTGTGTGTGTGTGTGTGCGTGTGTGTGTGTGTGTGTGTGTGTGTGCCCTGATTTGACTGCTGATTTGAACGCATTGCAGTGATGGTGTGTCCCAGCATGTAACAGATACACAGTGACCAGTACAATATGTGTGTGTGATCAAACAAGGCTGCCGAATGAAAGACACTGCAGTGCTGGTGTGAAAATACACACGTATATACACACGCCGTGAGCACTGACAGACAAAATGCTCCGTTTATGAAAGGGCTGTCTAAGAGTGTGTGTGTGTGTGTGTGGCACTGCAGGCACAATGCAGAGATTTCACACAAATCAAGAAGTGCTGTATAGACAGAAATAGCTTTAACCACAACCAGACACCTGAGGAATTAGACTTTTTTTGCATCGTTTATTTCTTTTGCATCTTATTTCCTTATAACTTGAGGTTTTTTCCTCTTTGATCACAGCTTAAAAGGATAGCTCACCCATATTTAGATGAACATTTGAATATTTTTGGTGATGACCAAGTAAAAATGTTTCTGAAAATTGTTGACTCGCCATGAGCCGCCGAAAAATGCCTGGAGATATTTCTCACTCCCTTTGTGGGGAATCTGGAAATCTGTTTTCATCTCAGCATCAAGCGTTACAGCCTTGAGAGAAAGCAGCTTATTTTTACTGCAGAAAAGTGAAAGGTTACATTGTGTGAGAACTGCAGTATAGCGCATCAGCAGTTCTGCTGAAGTAGTTTTCCCCGTTTATAAACCAGGACTAGATATATTCAAATGTGTACAAGTTTCGACATTTCGCTTTTAGCTACTTGTTTTAGCAATGTCTGAACCAATCACAAGCTTTAAATACTCTTCAATCAATAAATGTATCCTATTATACATGTTCTATCAGTTACTTAGAAGGTTATTGATATAGGTGTGTAGTTTCTGTAAAGTCATCTGGTAAAAGCACTTGCAGCTGTGGTTGGATTACTGTTAAAATACTGTAGAAACAGTAAAAGAAATTTCAAAAATTCACAGCAAACTACAGCATTTCATTAATTTATAGTGTTGTGCAGCAATGTTTTAAAGTATTAACATCTACACATCATACCTTTGTTACACAGACAATGTCATAACCATAAGCATGTGATGATGAGAAGATTAACCAAAGCTCATTACAACTTTTCCCACAAACAGAGAAACATACTGCACTAATATAAAAAACGTTGCTCAGTGTCATTCACATTAATCTTTAACACCATCAGGGTAACAGACATAATATTAAAGCATTAAACATAATTAAAAAATTTTAATTAGATGTAACCTAAAACTCTAAAGTACATCACTAAAGAGAAGAATACTGTAACACTTTAGTTTAGGTCACAATTTATGCTATTAGCTACTGGCTTATTATCTGCCTATTAAGATATTAACTGTTTGTTAGTTATAAAGTATGATCTTAATCTGCATCCCTAATCCTACCCAAAACCTAAATCCAACTCCTACCTTCTAGCTATTATTAAACAGCTTGTTAGTCGTTTATTAATCTAGTGGTGTTATTTAATGGTTTATTAATATTCAATTCATCTTTATTTCTTTAGCGCTTTTACAACGTAGATTGTGTTAAAGCAGCTTAACATAGAAGTTGTAGTAAATTCAAACTGAAACGGTGTCGGTTCAATTTTCAGAGTTGGAAGTTCAGTGAATTGTGACCTAAAATAATCTTAATAATAAATAATAAAATAATTTTGAAAAGTGTTACCAAAAACACTGAAAAAGAAACATGTTAAATGTCAAGGAGAATTCTGGGAAAGTCCATTTAAGGTTATTCGCCATATAGAGTATATTAAGGAAACTTACTGTTAACCAGGTTACAGATTTTCTTTTACTGTAGCTTTTTTTACAGTTATTAAACCACTGAAATCATGGCCATTTTTTAAAAGTGTGATTGACCAATCAGAATCAAGTACACTTGTAAAGTACGTTGATTTACACACCACTAGTATTTATTTATTTAATTTAATTACTATTTGTTTATTTAATATTTTTATATACAGATTTTAAACCACTGAAATAATGGCCATTTTTTTAAAAGTGTGATTGACCAATCAAAATCAAGTACACTTATAAAGTGCGTTGATTTACATACCACTAGTATTTATTTATTTATTTTATTTAATTACTATTTATTTATTTAATATTTTTATATACAGATTTAAAACCACTGAAATCATGGCCATTTTTTAAAAGTGATTGACCAATCAAAATCAAGTACACATATGAAGTACATTGATTTACACACCACCAGTATTTGTTTATTTATTTCTTTTATTTTTATTTATTTTTATATACAGATTTTAAACCACTGAAATCATGGCCATTTTGTAAAAGTGTGATTGACCAATCAAAATCAAGTACACTTTTACAGTACGTTGATTTACACACCACCAGTATTTATTTATTTATATATATATATATATATATATATATATATATATATATATATATATATATATATATATATATACAGATTTTAAACCACTATTATGATTGCCGTTTTGCACAAAGTTCACTGATTTACACACCTTCCAGTGTCAGATGCTTTTCGTCGAGGTGATAGTGAGCGTGTGTGTTCCTCGCACACACATCTGCGTCACATGTTCCCTCGCTCAGGGGACGGTCCATCAGATTATCCCACCTCCATCCAGCAGAATTCAATCTGAGGGGCAAATATTGAATTATCCCAGGCTGCACCTGCACGTCCCTCTTGATTATAGCCCACCCCGCACCACACAGCCTTCCCAACATCAAAGTCTGATCTTACCTGTTTACCGGACCAATCTGCCTCTCCGTTTGAATAATTAATGCTGCTTGATTATTTTCTCGGCCCAAGATGTTTGTAGTATTAGACTTCAAAGGCGGGCGTTACGCGGTTTAATTACCTCGACCTTGTCATTCATCTCTGTCCGTACATAATGAAAATTGCTGAATGAAAATCCCTAATTGTATTGGTGCACAATATACAAGCAAGCAAGGTTAGCATGTTATGATGTTGTTTGGGGATCCAGATAATGTTTTATTATGCATGTGTGTGCTGTATAAGAGGCTTTTTGAGTGTTTTGAAAGCGCAGGTGTTGTTTGGTTGGCTAAATTTGAAGTCATCTAAAAATAAAACTATAAATAGGCGAATATTTGTACAAGAGACAGAGCAGGGGATGAAGCGCTCAGAGCAAGGGGACATGTCAGAGACGATCATCATATAGTCACGCTCTAGAAGGTGTGAGATATTGCCTTGTTCTTTTTTATGTAATAGATAGTCAGTACTGGTGTGTGGTTCCGTGATTAAGATCTAGCAGTGTGTCCTTGAGCTAAACAGGTGACCTCAAGAGTTTTCTGAGAGGACGGAAATAAATTATATGTGTTTTTTTGTTTATCATTTTTGTTTATGAAAAAAAAAATGTTGGGTTTCACACAATTCATTTGTTGACTCAACATAAATAAATTAACCTAATTGTTTTTACAGATTTAAGTGGATTGAACATTAAACAATTAAGTTGTCCCTCTCGAAAACATAAGAATGTGTTGTTTCAACTTATTTTAAATAAGTAGTTTGAACAAACAGCAAAAACTATTTTTTAATGAGTAAAAATTTTACAAAAACATTTCTGTAATGGCTAAAATATGTAGAAATATAGATATGAACAAACATTTATGTAAGTTAATAATTTATATGTAAATAGAAATTTTAAAACTTGCATAATGTCCCCACAAGTATAACAATCCCAGTCACTTTTCACCCTGTGGCGACTTTTTTTTAAATTTTTTTTTTTTTGCACCCCCGAAAACAGCTAATAAGTCACACAGAATAAAGTATTGAAGAAGGGGGATATAATATCCAATACACTCTGTACAGTATAAAAATCATTGTCTATAGGAAGTCCCCATTAGGATAGCTGTAAAATAATCTGTGTGTACTGGTTTTGGTGGTTTACAAGGACAGAAATTTGTATAATGATGTGTATACAACCTTGTTGCACTCTATTAAAGTGGGTTATGAGGACATGCAGGCGTCATGGTGGCGCAGTGGGTAGCACAATCGTCTCACAGCAAGAAGGTCGCTGGTTCAAGCCTCGACTGGGTCAGTTGACATTTCTATTTGCATGTTCTTCCTGTGTTCGCATGGGTTTCCTCAGGGTGCTCCGCTTTCCTCCAAAAGTTCAAAGACGTGGTACAGGTGAATTGGGTAGGCTAAATTGTCCGTAGTGTATGTGTGTGAATGAGTGTGTATGGATGTTTCCCAGTGATGGGTTGCTGCTGGAAGGGCATCCGCTGCGTAAAACATATGCTAAATAAGTTGGTGGTTCATTCCTCTGTGGCAACCCCAGATTAATAAAGGGACTAAGCCGAAAAGAAAAGAAATTAATGAATGAATTAATGAATGAGGGCATGCCTATGGCCATATAATAAGCCGTTTTTACTGTATGAAATACATTACACCTATGGAAGTATCTTTGTAAAATATTTACTTACTGTAAATTATATAATATAGAGATAAATATTCTATAAAACAATCTATAATGTCATGTTAAACCAACATATTGTGTTTGATTTTCACACCAGTATAATTATTAATAGAATAAATGTTAAGACATTGATAACGTTTTACTCTATCCTATACCTTCCTTCACTTATGAAGGATTATCAAATATTCCCCAGCTCCTTGTTCACATTTTAGCTTCCCCGCTGCTCATCTCATCAGCCTCAATCCTCAGCGCTTCCTAATTAAACCCGCAGCTGCAGCTGTCCTACCTCCTCCACAGATGCGTCCAGTTTCGCTTCACACATCTTTACCTACTGTAACAATAAAACGCCAGTCAAGAGTTACCTCTGGACACCCTTGTAGGGTTTGTGCCACCCATAGTGTTCAAAAGCAAGGCTTTTAGCTCATCAGCAGCCCTTTCGGAGCAATGAGGGTTAGCAACTGTTATGATCTGTGCAGAAGCAGCTATGCAGTATATAGCCTTGGTTTGAGCAAGCAGATCGATTTGAAGGCATCAGCCGTGAAAGAGGAAGGTAAGGAGCGTTGTGATCTCCTGAGGCCTTGACGGATGCTAAGGTGTTCAATGTTGGCCTGAATTCATTGCACGGCTGAGAGACAGTTTAGATGTTGATAAAGATCCAAAGTGGTCAGATGTGATGCATTAACAATTCTATTTGGTGTGAACATTTAGTTACATTTCTTATGACCACTTTCATTGAAGATTCATCCAGACCCTTCACACTTATTTTTGAGCAGCGCTAATTGAGAGTCAGGACAAAGACTATGGAATGCACAAGACGTGTCACTTGTGGGAAAAATGTGGGTAACAGTCAATTTCACCGCTCAAGTAGTCCAAATGTGTTTTTATGACAGTTTCTGCAGCTTCAGTAGCTATGTTTCCGTTCACCTGCCTTTATGTGCATTTTAGGAATATCGCTGTAATGATGTTTATGGACTCCTGGCTATCGGGAAGAAGGAGGTGGGGAACCGACAGACTTTTGAATGATTTTAATAATGAAAAAATAAAACAAACAGGTTGCAGCTCCTCACTGAGATACCACCAAACTAAAAGCAAAAGTAAAACGTAAAGTGTCCAGGTCTGGTCCTCTCTCGTCTTTCACTGCTCTCTCTCCTCCTTTTATTATCCAAAGCTCCTCCGTGGGCCTCACCCCGTTCCTACCGCTTTCAGCCCTGCCCTACTTACTACAATTGCATAAAAAATGTTTAGCGAAAACGGCAAGATACGCATTTTAAAATGTACGTAAAATCTTATGTGGACAACTGAATAGAATTAAACTTTTTTTCAGGTAAGAAAAAATGTGCATGAACTACGATTAAAACACATTTACTGAATAAATTCAAACATGCACATCATGTTTTTACAGATCATGTGATTATAAATTGGCGATGGTACCACTGCCAACATGATCAGTGTCGTTCTCGTTCAAAGAAAAAAGCTTTACAGTTAGCATCTTTTGAGAGCTCTAGTTAAAAACATAGAGCCATGGCAAGTGCGCTCAAAAAGAGAGAGGAAGTGATGTCCCTCACGTTTCCACATGTTTTAGACATGATTTGTGAACAGCCATGTGTGTTCTTGCTTCTTGGCATGTGGCTGTTTGCCACAAGAAGACAAGTTTCATTTGAGCTCGGGTCTACCATAGTTGATTACTGCACACAGCGCAAGTGACATTTCTCTGTAAACCAATCAATGTTCTGCAGTGAATCTAGTCCATTCAATTGATAGAGTACTGTAGTGTCCGGTACCCTTAAAAAAGGTTCTTGAAAAACTGCTACACTACGGTTCATCATTTTGGTACTTCTGACAGCGGAAATGAAAATAATTATGTACCGTACTGTATCGAACCGTACCACTAAGGACCAATTCCATACAAATGTCAACCTTGCCATGAAAAGTTTTCACCAAAATAACGAAACCCTTTCTAAGTTTTTTGTATAGCCTTGTATTTTACAGTTCTCTAAAAATACTCAAATGTATGTCATTTGTCAATTTTTCTAAGCATCAACCCTCCTATAATTTGTCCATTTTGAAATGAAAAGTTTGATACCCCTATTCTAGGTGGAGAAGAGCACTTACTGTCAGGTGTAAATTGGGCCTAAACATTTTACAATCTGTTTGTATTCGCAATTGTTTACTTGTGCTCAAATTTATGAAAACACATCTTAACTCAATGTCTAATCGAACCAAAGTGAACAAGCTCAAAACAATTGAATAAACATCATCTACAATTTATTTTGTGGCCACCTTTTGGATTTGGAAAATAGTAGTCAAAATAAGACAGACTCAAAAAATATTTTAGACCCCATTTACACCTGTACTTACAATTTTCTATTGTCATCAAATTGACAAAACCACATCTTAATAAAAGGTTGTAAATGAGATGTGTTGTTTTGTGTTAAGCAGCATACATAAACAAGCTTATTTTTGCCCATTACAAATCAAATCAATTTTGTAAAATCAATCAGCTAATAATTTTATATTTAGTTTTTTTTTATATTTACAGCATTAAAAAAATAAGAAGAATTTTATATATATATATATATATATATATATATATATATATATATATATATATATATATATATATATATATATATATATATATATATATTGAAGTCATGTTAATTAAATTATTTTAATTATTATTTTAAGCTTATGTTAAACAAACAAAAATTTGAACATAAATAATAAATTGAACAGCTAAAGTAAATCTGTAAATGCATACTGTCATATTTAAAATTTAAGGTGCTGTGATGTGCTCCAGCATTTAAAGCAGCCTGGACTGAAAAGAATTTCTGTGAACAAGTGAACTATCAGTTCACATATTGTATCCGAAAGCTTTTCTACTAGCACACACAATAACTATATATTTTCCCTTTTATTGTAAATCTCTATGCATGAACGCATCTGCTAAATGAGCGATTTAGAGAAGTGCAAACGAAAGCTGGTGAATGAACACACACAGTGCAGGCACCACATAGTCAAGGTCAATGCCATTTTCAACAAATGGCTCTACAGGGAGCGACTGTGCTATTGGATTTCAGTGCGCTGAATTGAGCAGTGGAGTAAAACTGTAGAATAAACCCGTGTTCTCCTTTCTTTACTGTAGTGTGTGCGCAGCGTCTGGCACATCAAGTTCTTGAGCTTCTGCCAGTATGTTTCTGGCACATGCGTTCATGAGGGCGACCTGTAGTGAGGCTCTGGACACTGATGAAAGGCCAGCATTAGGGAAACGCTCTGTAGTTTTTCTCCCTTTCCCGTTTGAATGGTGCCTGATGGGTCGCCAGATGCTGGTCTGAGCACTGCTTCTTTTAAAGATCATGCCTACTCACAAACTGGAATGATATGTACATACAGTCATTCAAACTTGCATCAATCCACACAGGTTTGAAGATGGTGGAAGACGAAAAAACATCTGAGTTTAAAGGGAACCTATTATGCTAAAATCACTTTTATAGAGGGTTTAAATACAGTTGTGTGGCAACAGTGTGTGAATATAGCCAGCCTCTAATGGTAAAATTGTTTAATTCTATTCGAAACAGTCTGTAGAAACACTTTGATTGACATTGTCCCATTGTGCATGTTGTCAGAAGGGGAATGCCCCGCCCATTAGTGATGATCTCTTACTCAGCATAAACGGCCCTGAGTGAGAAGCAGCCATCTGCCATTATAGTTTTCACGCTCTACCTGCTGAAGATAATGTCATAGACTAAGGCATTATAAATGTGGAGTTTTAGGATGCACAAATAAACACTGTAGCCATCATCCAGTTTTGAATCTTCCTCTATTCTGACACATTTATAGCTCCACCCTATTTTTGAAACGAGGGCTGAGAGCAGAATCTCATTTAAATTTAAAGCAACAGTGACCAAAATCAGCACAATTTGGATCAGCGCCTAAAAGTGACAGTTTCAAAGAGTTATAAAACTTTATTTCTGGGGTATTTTGAGCTGAAATTTCACAAATGCACTCCAGGGACATCAGAGACTTATTTTCATCTTGTAAAAAGGGGCATAATAGGTCCCCATTAACTAATGTAGTGTCTTGGGCTTAGTTAATAATATAAAGAATAATAGTAATAATAATATTCCTCATCATAAACTTTATTTTATATATATATATATATATATATATATATATATATATATATATATATATATATATATATATTGCATTTGAAAGCAGCATCTGAAAGCACTTTACATACATATAAAAAGTATAAAGATAAAAGATACATATAAGGATACATGCATAAAAAACAACAACATTAATTTATAAAGCACATTTAAACATAATAAAAAATATGTTCAGAGAGCTGTACAAATGTACAAAGAGATCTAGGCTATTAAACTATAACTATATCGACACAAATGTAAAAGCTAAAGAATAAAAAGTGTTTAAAAATGTTTTTCATTTAACAAAGCAATGATAATGCAAAGAAATAAGTATTTACCCTAAAAACAGTTGTAAGTTATTGTTTAAAAGATTATTTTGCATTCCAAATATCAAAGGGGTTGGACAATTTCACAATTTAGGTGCCAGTGAAGAGAATGCTTTATCCTCCATAGATTTAACCCATGTTGACTAAACCATTAAAAGACCAGCTTCAGATGAGCCAATATTGCGGGGTAAGACCATTCAAGGTCTTATAAGTTAGCATTTGTATTTTAAAATCAATTCAAAAACTCACAGGAAGACTAATTTAGTTGGTTTACTAAAATAGATGGGTAGATGGATGCATGGATGGGTTGGTTGATTGGTTGATTTTGACGGACAGGAAAATATACAGATGGATGGATGGTTGGTTGGTTGGTTGTTAGTTTATCTGTCCATCGGATAGATGGATGGTTGGTTTATCTGTCAAATGGTTGGTTGGTTGGTTGGTTGGTTTATCTGTTCGTCAGATAGATGAATAGGTGGTTAGTTGGTTTATCTGTCCGTCAGATAGATAGATGGATAGATAGATGGATGGATGGTTGGTTGGTTAATTTATCAGTCCATCCATCAGATAGATAGATGGATGGTTGGTTTATCTGTCTGTTAGATAGATGGTTGGTTTATCTGTCAAATGGTTGGTTGGTTGGTTGGTTGGTTGGTTGGTTGGTTGGTTGGTTGGTTGGTTGGTTTATCTGTTCATCGGATAGATGAA
>NC_079456.1:17144648-17157148 GCF_903798145.1 Danio aesculapii | reverse complement strand
TAACTGATTTGGGGAAAAAGGGCCTTCATGCAACTGTTTGTTTTGAGATTTTGGGATTTTTGGTTTTTCATAAACCAATGTTGTTTATTTTGTTGTTGTTTCTTTATTAATAATAAAAAAAGATCCATAATTCACTTTCAATTGTTTCTTTTGTTTGGAGATTTCCATTATAATGCATATTTTTAAAGGTAATTTTCTCAAAATTAGTAATTATTTTCATAAATCTTCACTTTGGCAGCTTCACATAGAACAAAGTTCACAGTTTTATTCATATTTGTATTCTGAATGTTTTTAAAGATGGATATGAATTAATTAATTAATTAATCATACACATTTTATCTACAAAATATTGTGAAAAAAAATCTAAATTATTTTTATACAATTATTATTGTTTATTTTAATCAATTATTGTTAAAATAAATGTTAAATATATATTACCAAAACATTGACCCCAATATGTAAAAGAATAAAACTCTAATTAAGAACTTTATCCAATCGTCAGATTTTTGTGTTAGAAATGTGCATGTTAGTCAATATTCTTAATGTAATCAATCAAACTGGGGGAGAATGAAGATAACCATTAGTTAAATTCCTTACCTTATTGTCTTACTTTATGGATAAAAATTTAAATTAGACTTTTTATGTGGATATGCTATCCATTCATAAGCTATGCAATCACCATGCTTTTATATAACAGTCTGTCTTTGTGGGGGTGTAAATGTATTCAGAAATATTCCTTTGGATCAACAGGAACTTTTTTCAAAGGCCTCCAAATAAATAAATAAAAACATCAACAATAAGCCCTCTAACACTTCCTGTTTTGAGATGAGGCATAAAATCAGCTTTTAATGGACTTTTAAACATGGCAGACCGTGTTTATTTTGACCTCTCTTATATCTTTCCTCTCTTTCCTCGTGTAGTAGTTGTGACACTCTCACTTTATCCATTTGTTGAAGTTTTATGTCGCTTCTATGGTCCTAAAGCTTTTAATTAGGCCTCTCCCATGGCAGCGGTGTCTCTCGATGCACCCATAAAGAGCTCCAGCAGAGTATAAAGAAAACTGAGATGAGCTTTGATAGTGTAAAAGGTCACCGATACACACATTTCCAACCACACATGCATTCGACAGCTGTGGTTTTAATAGGAATGGCTACTGAAGCTTGCTGTGTCTTGTTAAAGACTCACATGTGATAGTCGAAGTTTGAAAAATACTTAAGACAGGAGAAAAGTTTTAAAAGTATGAAATATCTCCAGAAACCATCTGCCGCAGTCTAAAACTTGCCAACATATTGCCTGGTTTTCTTTGATTCCATATTGCGAAGTTCTCTCACGGTTTCCCATTAATGAAGTCCTAACTAATGGTCCACTGTGGTTTGAAAGTGCCAGCTTATCCCCGTCTGGAGTGTTTTGTCCCTCTATGCCCACCAGCAGCACCTACGTTGAATTTTGATAGCATGAAAGCTGAAGAACCCTCAAAAAGTCTCTTCGTCCATTGAAGTCTTTTGAGATTCATAAGAAGCATCTGGCTTGGATGATTATCAAATGTTCGTTCTTGCTGCTCAAGAGTCCAGTCACTGCTCTTTCTTGAAGCCCCCCTCCTTCAATAGCAGCCATATAATGCAGACTTTTGAGAGATCCAAGACAGGTTGGAGCAAACTGAAACTTCCACTTTTGCTGCAGGAAAAAGCAGGCCTAGTATGGATGGGAGCCTGTGTTAGGTCAGCTCAGGGCCGTTTTGTCCAGATTAATATGCTTCAGTTCAAAACGCTTGTGGCGATTAAATGCTGCAAATTTCTGCTCTCTCTTTCTCTCAACCTTTTACCGGCGTGTGGACATGAATCGATTACGTGAGCTCTGTAAGTCTTGATGTAATATCACCTGAGCCGTGAGCTGTAAAAGATTCAATTCCATTCTCCACTCAACCTGGAAAATCTCTAGCGCCTGAAACGCATCAGCCTTTTGCTTTTTCATTCATGTCAGGGAAAATTAAAATGAGTCTTCTCAAACTCAGCCATCCAAAGGGCTCTTGAATTTCGTGTCCAGTGCGGATCTTTAACAGATACTCTAAACCGGGGTGTCCAAACTCTGGAGGTCCGGTGCTCTGCATACTTTAGTTCCTACCCCAATTAAACACACCTGAACCAGCTAATCAAGCTTTTTCTAGGTATACTAAAAACTTCAAGGCAGATGTGTTAAAGGAAGCTGGAGCTAAACTGTGCAAGACACCAGCCCTCTAGGACCGAGTTTGGACACCCCTGCTCTAAACCATAGGTCTCAAACTCTATTTGCTCCAACCCTAATAAAACAACTAATCAAGGTGTTCAAGACTGCTAGAGACTATTTAAGCAGGTGTGAGTTGGAGGTGGTTGGAACTAAGCTATGCAGAGCTGCAGCTCTCCAGGAATTGAGTTTGAGACCACTGCTCTAAACTGACATTGAGTCGTTGATTAATTAGGACTAATAAAGTTATGTCATGTTGTTTATCGGCATCCAGTCGGCATGAACAGCGTTGTAGTACGTTGACACATAGTACTACGGTGACCTGAGTTCGATTCCCAATTTAACGTCATTTGCCAATCCTTCTTCTATCTTTACTTCACATGCTGTCTTGTTTTAATAAAAGTGAAAACCTCTTTAAAAACATTTGGCATCCAGTTGGTGTAATAGCCCAGTGGTTACTGCGCTTACATATAGTGCTTACACAGCTTCTTTTTTTCACTAAACTATGGGTGTGGGAGAACTTTGCAGCCACGCAAACATTAAGTACCTTAGATTTATTTTTAAAATCAGAAGTTGTACATTTTCGTTCTTATGGTGACTATTAGAGTCCTGCAAAATTATATTTAAGCTAAAAGCATTTTAATGTTATGCCAAGCACAATAGTGGTCTGTTTTTTGGTTCATTATAGGTCATGGAAATTCAGCTTAGTCAATGAAAGAAAGGGAAAAGTCAGGGAATTAGATTTTTGGCTTGGAGTGGAAACCCTGTCAAGGTCTTCAAAATCCTTGGACAAGTATGGATGAGTATTTTGGGCAAGTCAGTGCCATTTCTAAGAATTTGGGATCTTTTGCTGAAAGTTTCTGCCAAGTGAAGTTTATTTATAAACCAAATTCAAGAGGATCAAGTGCTTATGATTGACCTGAGCTGGTCCTGCATTAGCAAAGCTGGAGTCACCAATTGGATGATTCCTAACTCACTATAAATAATCAGAGTTTCTTACCTTAGTTATCTTCGCCTTGAAGAATCCCCCCTTCCACCCTGTCTCCTCCCTTCTTTCCTTGACAGGGCGGCACGGTGACCCAGTGGTTAGCACTGTTGCCTCACAGCAAGAACGTCATTGGTTCAAATTCTTACTTGGTTAGATGACATTTCTGTGTGGAGTTTACATGTTCTCCATGTGCTTGCATGGGTTTCTCCTGGGTTCTCCGGTTTCCTCCCACAGTCCAAAGACATGTGACATAGGTGAATTGACCAAATTAAATTAGCACCATTGATGAGCTCTTAATCAGCAGTTCCTAATTGCCATTAGCCATATAATAAGCGAGGGAGTTCTCGAGACCTACATGAGCCTAAATTTCCCTCTTGCCTTACAAACGGGAGGGAGCCCCAAGCTTGAGGATCTTACGAGCTCAAGGCCCTCTCCTGGGACAGCATGCCAAACACGCTTTATAATCAATCATCAGCTAAGTGTGAACTCTTAAACTGTCTCTCTAAAGATCAAGATTGGGGTGTAAGGTAAAAAATGCATTCATGCCCCCATCAACTCATCACCCACCCCCTGGGCTTTACAGAGTTGTGCATCCAGGGTGCGAATAAATAGACTGGTCTCAAATTTACAAGCACTCCTTATAAACACATATTCTGTAATTGCTCACCACACTAGGCTCAGTTCCAGGATAAGATCCCAAGTACATTGTTCAAAAAAGAAACAGCTTGCTCTTTGAGCCTTAGGGCTTTTCAGATTGCATGTCAATATTGTTTACTATCCTCTGCCTGACATATAGACACTCATGTAAACAATGCCTTTATCGTTCTCCTCCAGAAATATAATTGCTTTTGTGTATCCAGTCTTATTCCCAATCTGACGTGTCCTTTTCACCCTTGTTTGTGTTTAGAGGTCATCAGGCAGAGGTACGCGGACCTGCCAGGAGAACTATTGATCGTGGAACTGGAGAAAGATCGCAATGGTTTGGGCCTCAGCCTGGCTGGGAACAGGGATCGCTCCTGTATGAGCATCTTTGTGGTGGGAATCACCACTGGAGGGCCGGCCAGCCGCGATGGACGCATCAAAGTGGGCGACGAGCTGTTGGAGGTAAATGTGAAAACTAGATGGACAGGATGAGGTTGTTTTACATCGGTTATTCTGTCAGTTTGTACATGGTTATATAGTAGGTGGCGCTGTTATGGATTTTCTGAAATAGAACAGATTCAATAAATAATAGGTGAGAGCTCAGGACTTAGAATCGGTCTGTCCCTCTCGCTTTCATTTTGTCTTTCTCTAGGTAATAGCCTTTTCCTGTCAAGGCCCTTGTATTCCAAGGGGAAAATAGTGTCTTCCATCCATTTCATTCTCATTCTGGTCTAATGCTGAATCAATCATGGGTTGTCTGGGACAGTGTCATAAAAGCAAAATCATTTTGAATCTTGAGGGGCGTGCTGGGCAGGCTCACTGCTTAGAGAGAGACAAAAACACAGATGATCCACACCCTATCGCTTTATGTCTCTGCCTGAGTTATTAATCTGCAAACGAGAGGTGTAAGGTTTTCCCTCAGATGGCTGGATGAATTTCAAATGAAGCCACCTGCCCTCAGTTTCCCTATCTCTGCTCTTGCTTATCACTTTCTTAGCCTCACTCTCCTCTGTGTTTTATCTCTCCAAGTGTTCCCTAAAGTCCACACCGAACCGCAATCTTATCACAGGATGCAAATATTGAAGCGGTACAAGATAATTGACATGCGCAGTTTTAATGGTTTAGTTGATATGAGTTCTGAATGTACTCAGCTGCTTCTCCATATTTGCTACATCCTATAATAAATTCCCTGATCTTATCCTATCTGGATTTTGATTTCCAGGTTTGTCTCCTCCTTGGAATTGGCTATCGATTTAGCAATTTGGTCGACGTATACGATTGCTGTTTTTTGGTGTGTAGTTTGCAGCCTTGTGCAGCTGACCTTTGTCTAATATCTATCTTCATTAGAGGTGAACACGCTGCCGCATTAGTCACGTTCCACTAGCCTTGGCTAATGGTTCTGTCACAGGTGATTGGAGACACAAGTCAACCAGGCTCAAATATGTGTCCGCACATTCAGATGCAGTTGGTGTTAACCAGATGACAAACATGGTGCTGTCGTACCAGCATCTAATCCTGCTTTAACCCTCTTAAAAAATGAAACCACAAGTGCTTCCATGAAGGAAAATTAATGTGAACCCCTTCAATATGACTAGATTACAAACATTCCCAAATGTTAAACTCTGATAAAAAACTTGGTTCCATGGAGGAAGTAGTTTGTGAAAAGCACTTTTTTAATTTACTAAAGTTACTTTGCTCTGCATGGCATGGTTTGGTTTTAAACCACTTATTTAAAATGAAATGAAACAACACATTTCTTGAGTTTTTTGGGGGGTCAACTCAATTGTTTTATGTTCAATCCACTTAAATCAGTATAAAATAATAAGTTAACTTAATTACCTTCATGTTGTTCCAACACAAATTGATTGTGTGGATGCCAGCACATTTACAGTGAAGTACTACCTCGAGTGAGGTTCCAATCAAGCCAAACCATTACCAAAATGTGACTATATTGGTCTGAAATAATCATCATTATCTTCGTCATTGGATTTGTGGAAATGCAAACATGGTCGAGTAAAACTGAACCTGTCAAACTCTACGATTCGACCCCCTAGACAATCTTAATCCAGCATTTCTACGACTCTGCCAATCATATTTTTGAGTTCCAAGTTCCAAGAAGAAAAGGCGGCCGCTTAAGTCTTCACGTTGTTTAACATACATTGCTCAGCAATATGGACACCTTCAAATGGTGTTGAAGGAGTCAAATACTGTTTTTCTTAAGGTATAATTCAACCAAAAATGTCATTTTTGTCTCCATGTAATTATGTATTTGTTGCTGCAAAATCAGACGTGACTTGAGCTGACTGTGCGCTGTTACCACTGTGCCCGCCTCTGAATGATATCTAATTTAGTGAACAGAACTTGCATAGGCTGTGAATAGGCAGCTAATAAATTTGTAAATAACATTCAGTTTGTGGCACAGAGAGATCGTTTGGGAGTCGCGTGGGAAGTAGCAAACCGCACTTGGCAGTAAAAATGAAACCGAAAGCACTCACATCATTTAAATAATTATTTTAGAGGTATGATTGTGACAAGCGTTTAATATGTTTTTCTGTCATAGTGAACAGAGTGTTGTGCATGAGAATAAATGCTTAACAGTAGCTAAGTTTCCATCCACCTATTTCTATGTGCATTTTGGATATGCGCATTAAAAAACAGTTGATTGAAACGGCAAGATGCGCATCAATTTTTGAAAACGCACATAAAAAACGCATGCGCATAACTGAGTAGGATAAACTTATTATTTGATAAGAAAAGATGCACATAAACTACGATGGAAACACTTTTACCAAATTCCAGTTTGCACATTTGCACATTAACAAATGTCATGTGATTTTGTTATAAGAGATCATGTGATGATATAAATGTGTGTGAATGAACAAACCAGCAGGCTGAGCACATCGTAAAACATCTGAAATGTTGTTTTGATCATTCTCGAACGCCTTAAACATCTCAGTATTAGTGTTATTAGATTAGTAATTACCTCCAGAACTGTCAAGAGCATCTGTGCTTTACGTCTCACGCCTTCAAATACCACCACGTGATCAAAGGCAATCCTGACACGCAGTGAATGCGCAAGTCATTTATTAAATGCAGAAAAGATTCACTCAGCACTCGCAGCAAATTACGTTTTTACTGTTGATATTTGGCGCCAGATAATCAGGAAGTGACGATTTTGTTCGCTTTGACTCATTGAATGGCTTTATTTGCACATCTTATATGCGATATTTGTTTTGCGCACAAGGTTTATTCACATTTTTGGATGGAAACAGCTAGTGTCAGTATAACTGTTCTAGCCCATATAATGTTGAATATAATGCTGGAAGGAATCTAACAATGACAAATGTCTCATTTTTACCAGTAGAAAGAAAGGTCTAATAATGTTGTCAATGACAGATTGCAAGCAAATGTCTCAAACATAATAATTCAACATCAGAATCATGAATATTTGCATTCTGATGTCATCACTGTACTGTGCATTAACGACCGGGACACATTTAAAGTGTGTTCAATTCCACCATTTAAAGTCTATACAAATTGTAGCTTTTTAACTAACAGTAGACCTATACATAATGTTATTATTGTTGTTTTACCATATGTTTAAGAAATTATAATAATAATTTCCTTGTCATATTAACCTTTATTTTACATCTATAGAATCGTGAGAAAATCATGATCTTCATTTTAAGCAAAAAAATGGCGATTCTCATTTTAGCCGGAATCGTGCAGCTCTAACTGTACCACATGCAATGGAAAATCAGCTTTAGTTTACACGCATCAATAAGTAAAGTCTTACATAAATGTCCCATGGTATTATCACAGGTGTCTTTATAGGTTCCATTGGGAAAGAGGTGAGAAAGTATATGAATTACTGCAGGTTATTTGATCACATACACTTTCCAGCAAAAAGTGCTGTGGAATTACTACGATTTTCTTAAGTATGATGGATTAGTTGAGGGAAAAGTGTATAAAACCATCGATTTAGCTGGATTTCTAAGATTACTATGGTAAAGTGTACGAAAAAAGTACTGTGGTATTACCACTGGTTTTAGAAATGTGTTTTTATGGACTGTAAAATGTAAAAAATAAAAATAAAAAAAAGGTTTGTTTACATAATTGTAAGCAAGTACCATAGTTTTACCATCAAGTTTTTCCTTTTAAAGGGGTTCCATAAAGATGTTTGTAAACATTTACAATTTACTCAAACATCACTTAAGCAATCTCCATGGTATTGTCACAGGTTTTCACATGGTTCCATGGTGAAAAGTAGTATGTGAACCATATAAATCCAAAATCAAGCAAAAAGTGCTTCAGGTGTAGTTGATATGTTCTCTTTGGATGAGGGATTTTAAAAGATAAACAATGAAATCATAAATCCAATGGACTCAAAGTAAGTGGGAATACAATGGTTTTTTTTTACTGTTTGAGTGTCTTGAATTTATGATTTCAAAGTATGCGAGCCTTTTCATTTCAGCTAGTTTACAGTCATTGCTAAGGCAGATGTTACAAAAAGTACTACGGTATTACCACTGCTTTTTAGGGATGTGTCACAGTTGTTATAAGTAAATCTTATAAGTCCACAATGTTGGCATAATTTTACAGTTGTCTTTGATAAGTTATTGTTTATGTTCATTATTTTGTTCTTCCATCAGATAAACAACCAGGTGTTGTATGGCAGGAGCCACCAGAATGCATCGGCCATAATAAAAAGTGCCACGTCAAAGGTCAAACTCGTCCTGGTCAGGTGAGAGACCCTCTGAGACGACCATCAGTCTGCTGTTTTCACAAACTACCATCTGTTCATTAGTAAAAAATGACTCTCATTTCATCTGTTATGAATTCTTTAATTCATTAAAAATAATGAGATCATGCATTTGTTACAATTTTACCTCAGAAATATTTAAATGTGTGATAAATCGCAACTTATTCAAGAATAATATTGTAATTAATTAGTAATTCAGCTGCAAGTCTAATGTTAAAAACAAGTCAAAACGGTGCATAATTGTCACTGTCTTGAGTTTAAAACAATAATTGATTTTTTTCTCCTTGCAGTTATTCAAACCAAGCATTACTATTCTCAAAACAGCTTTAGCGTCTGACGTTGATGAACCGGTTGCATTTTATTTTATTTTTTTGCTTTGGTTGATTAATCTTTGTGGTTTTGTTTGTTTGTTTGATTTTTCAGTTTTGTTTTGTTTGTCTTTTTTGGTTTGAGTTTAATTCTTTTGTTATGTTTGTGTTTTACGTCACGTTTGTTTAGTGCAGTTTGTTTAAGGCTTTCTTTTATTTTACTTTGCTTTTTGTGATTTTTTTGTTTTTTTGTGTTTGTTTGTTTTTTGTTAGATTGTTTTGGGCTTTGTAATTTTGCATGACAAGATTATGTTGGTTTGTGGTTTGGTTTCATTAGCATTTTTTTTGTTTGGTTTTGTTGTTTTTTTTTGTTTAGTTTTTGCATTCATTGTATTTTTTGTGTTGTTTTTTTATGTTTTGAGATGTTTTTTTGTTTAGGGTTTAAATTTGTTTTATTTTGCTTTTTGTGAATTGTTTTGGGTTTTAGGTTCTTTTGTTTTTTTTAATTGTGTATGACAAGATTATATAGGTTTGTACTTTGGTTTGATTTGCATTTTGTTTTTTAGTTTTGTTGTTTGTTTTGTTTGTTTGTTTTTTGCTTTCATTTATTTGCTTTGTGTTGTTTTTATTTTTGATGTTTTGGTTTGTTTTTTGTTTGAGTTTGTTTTGTGTAATTTGTTTAGGGTTTTGTTTTACTTTGCTTTTTTGTTAGATTGTTTTTGGGTTTTTTAATTGTGCATGAGAAGATTATTTTGGTTTGTTTTCGGTTTGATTTGCGTTTTGTTTAGTTTGGTTTTGTTGTTTGTTTTTCTGCAATTATTTTATTTGCTTTGTGGTGTTGTTTTTATTTTTTGATGTTTTGATTTTGTTTTTTGTTTAGGGTTTTGTTTTACTTTACTTTTTTATGAATTTCTTTTTTGTTTGTTTTTTGTTAGATTGTTTTGGGTTTTTTAATTGTGCATGGGAAAATTATTTTGGTTTTGTTGTTGGTTTGATTTGCATTTTGTTTAGTTTGGTTTTGTTGTTTGTTTTTCTGCATTTATTTTATTTGCTTTGTGGTGTTTTTTATTTTTTGATGTTTTGATTTGTTTTTTGATTAAGGTTGTGTTTTACTTTTTGTGTTTTTTTTTTTTTTTTTTTTTTTTTTTTTTTTTAATTTATTTATTTATTTTGATTGTTTTGGCTTTTTGTTAATTGGGCTTAACAAGATTATTTCGGATAGTGGTTTGGTTTGATTTGCATTTAGGTTTTAGTTTGGTTTTGTTTTTTGCATTCATTTTATGTGCTTTGTTTTGTATTTTTATTTATGTTTTGATTAGTTTTTTGTTTAGGGTTTCGTTTTATTTTTTTTTTTTAATTAGCTTTTTGTGATTTTTGTTTGGGTATTTTTTTAGGTTGTTTTGGGTTTTTAATTGTATATGACATAATTATGTGGTTTGGTTTAATTAACAGTTTTTGGTTTGGCTTTGTTTTTTATTCTCAGTTTATGTTTGAGTGTTTGGTTTTATAATTGTGTAATACATAATTATATAGGTTTCTGGTTTGGTTTAATTAGCTTTTTTTGTTTGGTTTTGTTGTTGTTGTTTTTTTTTTTTTCTCATTTTATGTTTGAGTTTTTTGGTTTTACTTAGCATTTCGTGCTGTAGTTTGAGTTTTGTTCAGTTATTTGCTTTATTGGTGTTTGCTTTGTATTGTTTTTGGTTTTGTTTTTGCTTTGCCTTTCGTTTTGCTTATTTTTGGTTTGGTTTTGGTTTTTGATGGATTTTTGTTTTATATTTTGCTTTGTGTCATTATTTTTTATATAGATTGGTAGTGTGTTTGTTATTGTTTTTTATTGTTTATTTCAGGAATTTTGCGACATGGTGGCTCAGTGGTTAGCACAGTCCCCTCACAGCAAGAAGGTCACTGATTTGAGTCCCAGCTGGGTCAGTTGGCATTTCTGTGTGGAGTTTGCATGTTTTCCCTGTTTGGCGTGGGTTTCCTCCGGGTGCACCGGTTTCCCCCACAGTCCAAAGACATGCACTATAGGTGAATTGAATAAACTAAAATGCCCATAGTGTATGTGTGCGAATGAGTGTGTATGGATGTTTCCCAGGGTTGCAGCTGGGTTGCAGCTGGAAGGGCATCCGCTGTGTGAAACATATGCTGGATAAGTTAGTGGTTCTTTCTGCTGTGGCGACCCCTGAAGAATAAATGGACTAACCTGAAGGAAAATGAATGTCAGGAATTTCTTTTGTTTTGTGGTTTGGTTTCTTCAAGTTGTTTATTATCACTGTATACATCATGATAAGAAAACCTTCAAAATCTCTCATGTTATATTTCATGTTACATGTCACTTTGAGGAGGGGAGCCGTAATTTTAAAACACTGAATCAAACACATCCTGTAATTTTTTTGTATATCGAAAACCTTACACAAGCAAGAACATGTGAGTGACATAGACACATTTCATGTTATGCTCGATGGCATTTTGATAGCAGTATTTCTAGAGTCATCATGTCAGCCCATCCAGAGAGTGATATGGTATAATAAACTGGAGCTGGTATGACTATCTAGCATCTTTTCGATAGCAAAGAGGGCTTTTGCAATCCATCAGTCCATCTTGTCATTACAGGCATAATCAGACATTATGCTCAAATCTCACGTTTTCATATGAGTATTTGTTTGCATGACCTTTACTCGACTGACTATTCTGACAGTTTAGCTGATAAAGCTGCGTAAAGACACCGATATCTCCTCGCTATCTACAGCTAATTATGAGACTGTGACAGCTCAGTTTACGGCTATCAAAACAAGTGTTGATGTGCTACTGAATATTAATAGACTCGCTATAATAGACCCGTCGTTTGTGCTGCCATAAATCCTGCTGATGTGATTCCTATCATTTTTTTATAATTTGCACTGTTGCAAAAGCCCTTGTACATGATTTGTTTTGTCAAAAGTCATTTGTCAATACATGATGAAATGTCATCGAGAAAGTCATGTTGCTGGACAGCGGTCAAATCGATGTGAGTGGCAAAATGTCACTGATTTAGATTTTAACATGTGGATTCTGGATCTAGACTTAGTTTCTGTGACCCTATTTTGTTAAATGTTTGTATTTTTGTTTTGTATTTGGATGAAAACGTGCATTTAGATGAAAGCTTAAAGATGGATTGTTGTTTTTTATACACCACCTGACTAAAGTCTTGTCGTCGATCCCAGTTGTAAGAGCAACAAATACTAACTTGACTTCTAGTTGATTTTTTGCAAAAGTGGCAAAAGGTAGATTTTTTTTGTGAGGTACCAGACAGATCGGGGTAATGGATCCGGCATGTTACCCGAGGATGGAGAGGTGTCGTGCACGAAAGTGAGCGGGGCGGGGGTGTCGCGGACGACAGTGAAGAGGGTTGGGGAGTCACGGAAGAAAGCGAAAGTGAACAGCGGATGGGGAAGAAGGGCGGGTGAGGAGAGGATCTGTAAAATGAGGTGCCGGATCAGATCTCAGAGGCGCCGGATACGGATCCGGCGTGTTCTGGCACAAATTAAGCCCTGGTTGAACTGCATCCTAATTATTACAAATACTGCACAAGACCTGTTGA
>NC_079456.1:17087148-17139648 GCF_903798145.1 Danio aesculapii | reverse complement strand
ATTAAAGATTAAAATTCTGTCACAACACTCTCTGGATTTAGTATGGTAATGAATATGTATATTGAAATGTTGATGTGTTTGGTCTTAACGGTATAGATCTGATACGCTACTGCTGCTTTGATTATTATGGCAGAGCATTTTTTCCCAATAATAGTAATTAGAATCACTATTAATGATCAAAAATCAGCAATAATTGATAATAAGAACCTAAAGTTTGTTTACGAACTTTGATGTTGGCTTGTGAAAGCCAACGTGACTGCGCTAGTACTGGGAATGGCTGTTAGCAGGAAGCATAGAGGTGCTAAGTGGTTGCTAAGCATTTGAAAAATGGCAACGCCATTTGATCAAATGCTAATACTTTGTAGGCATTTCTAGCACGTTATTGCACTAAGATAATTATTAATAGCATGTAGCTAATCAATATTAGCACTTGGCTTAACATTGTTAACATGCATAGTACACAGGAAGTCCCATTTGCTAGCGTAAGTCAAACAAGCCAATACCCAGGTACCTACGATGTTTTGAGATATTTCTGTTTTTAAATGGTTGCTAGGTTAGCCTGTTTTATTGCTATGGGGACTATTGACAGCTTAGTGATGATACATCAAAGCCTCTTGTCAATATGAGTGATCAACCCCGATGTCTCTATGACCGTCAAAAACTGGACTTGGACTTCATATAAAAATGGCTTGCCATATTTTATTAAAAATATAATGCTTAATAAGTGTGAAGGTGATCATACAAAAATGGCTTTCCCATTTCAGTAAAACAATGACTTTTTGTAAAAATGGCTTACCATATCAGTAAAAAATATGGAGTTTAACTCATGGAGTTTATGGCTTGCCATATTTTGAGAAAAATAATGCTTTAAATTATTTATTGGAAAACCATAAGTCTGATAAACCTGAAAGGATATAGCAACAAAATCTAATGCAGAACACAGCTTTTGACCAAATTTGGGCCTTGTATATATATATATTTTTTTTATGCCAGGATTAATCAAATTTAATATTTAAAATTTTTTATTCAAAAACTATAAATCTTATCGGCATGAGGAGATATAGCAACAATCTTGAATGCAGAAGGCACATTTTGACCAAATTTGGCCTTGTAGCAATGATGGCCTAGAGGGAGGTACGTTTGGTTTTGAGGACAGAGTAGTATTAGATTAGATTAGATTCAACTTTATTGTCATTACACATGTACAAGTACAAGGCAACGAAATGCAGTTTAGGTCTAACCAGGAGTGCAATAGCAGCAAGTGCAGGATATAGGTATAAGTTATAAAGTGCAGTTATAGAAAAACTATTAGTGTGCAGATAGATAAACATAATTACAAATGTATGTGTACAGTGGGTGTGTACATAATCAGTACAATGTAGTGCAATGAATATGTGCAATTTTTAAATGTGCAAATGTTATTTAGTGCAGTGATTGTGAGGAGTATAAGTTAGAGGAGAGTGGGGGGTGTATTAGTATAACAGTATGTTGGCTTTCTCATGCCAACATAATAATATGAAAAGCAAATAAGCAAATTGTGACTGTTATGATTTCTAGAGGATTATGTGACACCTGAATGATGCAGAAAATTCAGATTTGAATAATAGGAAGAAATTACAGTTATTTTAACAGCCTTGTTGAGCAGAATGTTTTCTTGAAGCATAAAAATGATTATTGACCTCAAACTTTTGACGGATTATCTTTATATTAAATTCATTCATTCATTCATTCATTTTCTTTGGCTTAGTCCCTTACTGATCTATTCCAGCGTATATTTTGTGCACCTGATGCCCTTCTAGCTGCAACACAGTATTAGGAAACACCCATACACTCTCATATTCACACACACACACGCACTCAAACACCTATCAGGGTGTCTGTAGGGTCTTAAATTTCAAAAACAAAATTTTATTCCCTAAAGAGTCTTAAATCCACTGAAATATTGTGTTGTAGGTCTTAGATCATTGTAAACTGGTCTTAATTTTCTTTTGTTCATGTAAAGCTATACCCAACTGGGCCACACCCATCCAATCACTAACAATATATTTCAATAAAAGTTTTAAGAAACATTTATTTATTAACTTTAATGTTTTTTTAAGGTTTTAACTTGGCCATTAAAAAGTCTTTAGGGTTTAGCCTTATGTAACTCTGAAATTTCATTCATTATGGTCTTAAAAAGGTCTTAAAAAGTCTTAAATTTGACTGTAGATACCCTGACTTATACCGCATGTCTTTGGACTGTGGAGGAAACATGGGGAGAACATGCATACTCCACACAGAAATGCCAACTGGCTCAGCCGGGACTCGAACCAGCGACCTTATTGCTGTAAGGCGACAGTGCTAACCACTTTGCCACCATGCCATCCCTTTATATTACATTTTTATATAATTATTACACAAATAATAACACTTAATACATAAATAATCTCTTCAGAAATTCTCATATAGAGTCTGAATATATATAACAGAAGCCAGTATTTCAACTTTTCAACAGAGATGATGCAAGAGTGCAGCAACCCATTGCCATCATTAGGAAAACGATAATGAGAGCTGACTCTTTCTGACTCTCTCATCTGCATGTGTGTTTCTGTCATAAATGTGGATGTGTGAGGGTAAAAAGCTCTGAGGCTGCAGCTTCTCTGTGTCCTTGATGGAGGCAAAGAGTGCGGTTTTGACCCAGTTGAGGGAGTTTTCATGCCTGCTGCTTTATTTGATCTGTTTGTTTGACTCCTCATACAGGATCAGACCTGCGTGACGGCCACCGCAAGCTCAGATCACACACACAAGAGCCTCACAGATGGAGAATCGGCCGTAAAGGTAAGCGAATGTGGTCTGAATGACGTGTGCTATTTTGCTGTACGTTTATTAGATTATTATTTTATATGCATGAAATTTCATTTATTTATTTCTATTTTGAATATTTTTATTCATTTCTCAGTGAGTATAGGTCATATGGGTGCATTTGAACGAAACCGATTTATTAAACGTATATATTTATTAAAATAATATTTTAGTCATGGAAATACAAAGATAATACATATAAATCCATTCATTTCATCAAAGTTTTATACATTTATTTTATATATATATATATATATATATATATATATATATATATATATATATATATATATATATATATATATATATATATATATATATATATATATTTATTTTATATATATATATATATATATATATATATATATATATATATATATATATTTATTTTATATATATATATAATTATAAATTTTTATTATTATTATTAATAATGATAATATAATAATATAATAATTAATATTTTTATTATTATTATTATTATTATTATTATTATATATTGTTTTATCATGTATATATGTTAACAAAATTATCAAGGTGTTATTACCTGATACTAGCTAGAACATAACTAGTCATACATTTTCTGTTTGCCAAATATAGAGAAGCGTAACCTTTACATCTTGAGCGCAGAAACCATTTCAGCTAACCATTTTAAAAAGCTTGGAGGTGTCGTGGATTTCCACTCAATCTGAATCACTCTCTTGGCCAGCAACATGCCAAACATAAGGGAGAGTTGTTGATGTTTAGGCCAAGTTAGAGCCTGGTCTGAACATCCAAACAATGCTAATTCCACATCATTTTTAATGTCCATTTCAAAAGCCTGAGAATAAAGTATGAAGATATATTTTCCAAAATTCAGATACTTCTGGACAGGACCAGATTATATGACCAAAGGTCCCGACTGCGCCTTTACATCCATCATGCAAAGGAGAGATAGAAGGATACAGCTTATTAAGTTTGGCTTTAGTATAGTGTAATCTAGTGTAATTCCCTCTCCCAGGAACATTTTATATTTATTATTTTTCTCTAAACATATAAATTTGGGTGTACTCATTTTGGACCGTTATCATAAATTATTTTGTTAGATTAACTCCAGATTTGGCTTCAGTACTGACTAATCTAATGTACATGCACCAATATAAAGTATTAATTTAAATCAGAGATTTGTGAGTTGTGTACTCATTTGTGTTGAGCACTTTATTTACTGAAGGTTTAATATATAAATTGTTAATTTATAATTTAAATTTCTATATGGTTTATGTACACATTGCTAAATAAATTACTAAATAAATGAAATAAGATTTAGGAATGTATCCTAGTTTTTTACTTTCATTTCATTTTAGTTTTTACACAGTGTTGCTACTAAAATATTTTATTTTGAATACTTTTATTCATTAATCAGTGAGTATAGCTCATATTTTGTGCATTTGAACAAAACAGATTTATTAAATGGATATATTTATGAAATATTGGGAAAAAATGACAAACCACAAAATTTCAGCAAAATTTGATGCAATTTTCGTTTCTCTTGAATTTTGCTCGTTTTACATTTTTTTTATTTAATATTTTTCCCTAAACATATAAATTTGGGTGTATTAATTTTGGACGGATATCATAAGTTATATTGTAAGATTTACTTCAGATTTGGCTTTAGTGCTGACTAATCTAATGTATATGCACAAATATAATATATAGAAAATATTAATTTAAATGAGAGATTTGTGAGGGGTGTACTCATATATGTTAAGCACTGTATTTACAGAAGTTTTAATATAGAAATTGCTCATTTAGAATTCACATTTATATATGGTTTACATATACATTTCTAAATAAATTACTAAATAAATAAAATAAAAATTATAACTGTATCTTAGTTTTTTGCTGTCATTTTATTTTTTACAATGTATTTCCACTTAAATATTTTATTTTGAATATTTTTATTCATTTCTCATTGAATATAGGTCATATATATTTTGTGCATTTGTACAAAACATTTGTTAAACAGATATATTTATTCAAATAATATTTTAGTCATCGAACATCTTTAGAAATAGATAGTACATTTAAATTCAAGCAAAATATTGGAAAAAAATGACAAACTACAAAATTTCAGCAACATTTTATAAATATTTAGTTTCTCTTGAATTCTGCTCTTTTATTTAATATTTTTTCCCTAAACATAAATTTAGGTGTGCTAATTTTGGACAGGTATCATAAGTTATTTTGTAAGATTAGTTTCAGATTTTGCTTCAGTACTGGCTTATCTAATGTATATGCACAAATATAATATTGTAAATCATCCTATAGAAAGTATTCATTTAAATCAGAGATTTGTGAGTTGTGTACTCATATGTGTTGAGCTCTGTATTTACAGAAGTTTTAATATATAAATTGTTAATTTATAATTTAAATTTCTATATGGTTTCTATACACATTGCTAAATAAATTAAATAATAAGTAGAAATGTAAGTAGTAAATGTAGATTAATTCCAGATTTGGCTTCAGTACTGACTAGTCTAATGTATATGCACAAATATATAGATTTGTGAGGGGTGCATTCAGATATGTTGAGCACTGTATTTACAGAAGTTCTAATATATGAATTGTTCATTTATAATTTTAATATATGGCTTTTTTATATATATATATATATATATATATATATATATATATATATATATATATATATATATATATATATATATATATATAAATACATGGCTTTATATCGCTTACATACACATTGCTAAATAAATTACTAAAAAATAAAATAATTAGAAATGTATCCCAGTTTATTTTATCAAATATTTATATAATATTTTATTTTGTTTTTCCACTAAAATATTTAATTTTGAATATTTTTATTAATTTCTCAGTGAATATAGGTCATATATATTTTGTGCATTTGAGAGAATATATTTAAATTCATCCGAAACATTGGAAAAAAAATTTTATACATATCCACCAAAATATCCAGATTCACTTGGCTATTTATAATTGCAAATAGATTTTAAAGTAAACAGCCAATAATTGTTAAATATTTACAAATAAAAACTAAATGTGAAATGGTAATGGAAGAAAGTATTGTTTAAAGATGAGTGTATAATTCTACAACATAATTATTTTGTATATTTTCAGTGTATTTAAAAAAAATAATAACTTTTTTTTTTTCTTCTTCTATTGTTTTTCTTCATTTTGGTTTCATTTTATTTTTACAATTTATTTCCACTAAAATATCCAGATTCACTCACAGAATTATGAATAATCATTTACAATTGCACATGCAGTTATGTCTATAGCCTGTGACAAGGAACCATTAAATGTTTTTTTTTTTGTTTTTTTTTTGTAAATATTTGTAAATAAACCTAATTGCAAATGATCATGCAAGTACATTTCTACCATATCTTAATACTAATATATAATACTACAACATGACAAAATTATTATTTAATATATTTGCAGTATATTTTAACAAATTCATAACTCCTTTTTCTTTATTTTCATTTTATTTTTCCAATGCATCTCTTTAAAATGAAAAGGATCAAATGCGAAGTAACTTCTATTAAAATATCCAGAGTGCACATGCTGAATTAAAGATGCTAATCATGAGAAAAGAGCATGCCTCATTCATTCATTACATATAATAACATCCGTTGTGTCACTAGTAATGCGTTTCTCTCCTTGCCGTGTGACCCATGAATCAAAAGTGCCATAAATGTTATTCGCTTTCATAATTGCTCCATTAAATGTAGCTTGTGTAGCCTGTTATACTGAGTGATAAAACTAATTAAGCTCTATTAATCATCACAGAAGCTGAAACCCGCAGAGAAACTCCTGGAGTCTCCAAGCGAACAGTCGGCCAAACCTCAAGTAGAGCAGGTGTGTGTTTGTTTGTTTGTGTTTTTGTCAACCGCAAGACACTTTTATTTTGAGTTCATGTTGACTTAAAGTACCCTTGTTATGCTTTTCACATTTGTTCAACATATTTGAGTCTTCGCACATTTCAAGATGTTAGCCATTATTTTCTGCTGCTTTTTTCTTTTAAGGCGACTAGATAATAAGCTATTTTAGGAGACAATGAGCCTGTAAAGTTGTTTTATTTTGTCCTGCAAATAAAAAATAAAAAAAACACAACACAAAAAACCCCAAGACGTTTGTGAATGAAGGCTGTAATCAACATTGTTTTCCATCACTTCACAGAAAATGGAAGCCATTTGAAATGACACCGGAGTAATTTATGACACTGTTGTTCATCAATAACAGCTTATTGCATCATTTTTGTAGAAAAAGGCTGTTTTCAGTCTGATTGAGTGATTAAATGTCCTGTTAATCGCATTAGAAAAGTTTAAAACCTTACAAACTGAATAAAATTTGGTCAATTCTTTTTAAAGAAGGTAAGGTTACACACAGTGTTCATTTTAACAATAGATTTTGATTTAGTTCGTCATATTTTAGTTTTCTGAATTTATTGTAGTTAATACTATAACGGAGAGTCTCAAAAACCTTTTTTAAGAGGAACTACTTTCTTCCTCCGTTCATTCATATCTGCAGCTGACGGTCAGAACAGCAGAAACCATTGCGACTTCACAAACGTCACTTCAGAGCTAGTATTTGAATGATTCTCAAGCACAATGTATAAAATGATGACAAAACAAGTGATTTTGCTCACATATTAAGATTTTAAGGCTGAACGACATGAAATGCCATCAGTCTACAGAGGAAAGTGCATCTGGAAAGTATTCATTGCGCTTCACTTTTTCCCACATTTTTTGTGTTGCAGTCTTATTCCAAAATGGATTAAATTCATTTATTTCCTCAAAATTCTACACACAATAGCCCATAATGACAATGTGAAAACAGATTGTGAGCAAAATCACTTGTTTTGTCATCATTTTATACATTGCGCTTGAGAATCATTCAAATACTAGCTCTGAAGTGACGTTTGTGAAGTAGCAATGGTTTGAATACTTTCCGGATGCACTGTACAGGGCAACTTTTTGAGCAGTGTTGTTGGACAATATTGTAGAGTGATGTTGCTTGGCCATTTTGCTGCTAAAAATTGGTAACAATTGTCTTTACAAAAAAAATTGTAAATGCAAGTTATTTTGTGTAGATGCATACAGGATGTGTGTATACCTCGTGAAACTAAACCTAGTAGTAGTAATTAATTCTTTTTTACTTTAGTACTTTTTTATTTTACTTGAGTACAAAAGTTGTAGTCAGTACTTCAACTTTTACCAGAGTAATTTTAAACATGAGTATCTGTACTTCTACTTGAGTAAAAGATGTGTGTACTTTTGCCATCTCTGGTTCAAACTAAACTCAAACTTATCAGGATAAAGAAAAAAACTAAAGCAAAAATGTTGCAACAGGCCTCAGACAAAACAAGAGAGCTGAGTGTTAGTAAACAGTCTGTTCTGTGTGTGTCTCTTTTTATGTTTCCTCATTCAGGATGGTCCTCAGATCACCAGTCTTCCAAAACTCCAGAGGAGCTCCACTAAACCCTCAGCAGGATCTCTGGAGGTCACGTCCTCCGCGTCATCTGTGCCAGCTTCCGGCAGCAGCCCTGACTTTGAGTACTGCAGCAAAGGTGATTTTACAGTATTATGTTGGAACTGTAATTTTCATGTCTTTTTAATGTTGTGCTGTTATCTGTGGCACATGTTTAATTAGAGTTGAAATGAAAGCACCGCCTCAGCCTCTTTGAACACTGACCGTTCTTTTTTTTTTAAAGAGGAAATTATTTTGTTATGGCTTTGATCGATTTCTGAAACACAGAACATGAAGTTGCGTCATCTTTGTTTTTCAGATCCTGCTACATGTCCAATAGTTCCAGGACAAGAGACGATTATCGAGATTTCTAAGGGCCGGTCTGGTCTGGGTCTTAGTATAGTCGGCGGGAAAGATACTCAGCTGGTACAGTAATCGTAAAAAATGCCTTTGAAAATACAAGAGTATTGTTCTGCATGATGTTTGTGAATTGGATTTTTTCAGTTTTATTATTATTATTGAATATTATTTTTATTTTTATTGAATATTATTATTTTTGTTGTTGTTATTGAATATTATTATTATTATTATTATTAATAATAATAGTAATAATAATAATAATAATAATATTGATTATTATTGTTATTGATGATGATTATTATTATTATTATTGATCATTAGTATAATTAATTATTCTTATGATGATTATTATTAGTAGTAGTAGTAGTATTATTATTGATTGATATGATTATTATTGATTATTAAGTATTATTTGTTTTAGATTTGTGTTTTTACTCATTTTAGAATTATTATTTATTGTTTTTTTGTAATTTTTTCATTGTTTTGTTATTTTTGCTCTGTTTTTCAGAGGGATTTAATTTAGTTTTTGTTGAATCTTTTTTTGTATTTGTTTTCTTTTAGTATTTAGTTTTTATATTTTATATTTGTGTTTTCTTTTTTTGTTTTACTTTTTTTATTTTTTTTTATTTCATTTGTTCATAAAGTTTATTTGTGTTTATTTGGATTGGTGTATTTTTGTATTTTGTTTTAGTGTTTGTTTTTTGTGCTTGTTTTATTTAGATTTTGTTTGTTTTTGTTTTTTTATTTTTTGTTTTGTTTTAAAATGTTATTATTTGTTTGTTTTTTTTTTTTTTTAGTTAATGTAAATTTTTTTGTGCCCATTTTATTTTGTGCTTTGTTTTAATGTAAATTTTTTGTGCATGTTTTTATTTATTTATAAAAAAAAATTATTCAGTTCTTTTATGTATTCTTTTATTATTATTATTTGTTACTTTTTTGTGCATGTTTTACTTCGTTTTTTTTTTTTTTTTTTTTCATTTATGTTTTATTTTTAGTTTTATGTATTATTTTTTCCATTTTTTAATGTAAATTTTTTGTGCATGTTTTATTTAGCTTTTTGTTTTGGTTTTTCTGCTTAATGGAAAAACACACTTAATCAGTGGTTAAGTTTTAGCAAACAGGCAGTAATCACATACAGCTCTTGTAATTGAAGCATCAAACATTTTATTTAATCTCATTTCACGAACTCAGGGACACTTTAGAATGTACATAAATCCCCCAGTACTGAACAATGCATAATTCCAGCAGTTCGAGAACAACATAAATATCTTTTTTTTTTATTTCTATTGCGCTTTTACAATGTAGATTGTGTCAAAGCAGCTTGACACAGAAGTTCTAGTAAACCGAAATTGAATCTGTTTCAGTCCAGTCTTCAGAGTTCAGTTTATTTCAGTGTAGTTTAATTTTCACTGCTGAAAGTCCAAACACTGAAGAGCAAATCTATTGATGCACAGCTCCACAAATCCCAATAAATATGTATTTAAACATTTATATGGTCCATCTGTTATCCAAATAATAATAAAAAAAAAACTATAAAAATCTTGTTAATTTGAATAGTTCTTAGTATAAAACAAGAAAGCAATCATGCATATACTAACCCTAAATGATGTGGATCCAGTTAGTCTTGTATGTGGTTCGGTCTCAGGTACGAGGTGTGAATGTGTGTGTCCATCCCTGACTGGTCTCGATCTCTCCATTGGCCGCAGGGATGCATGAAAACAGGCAGCTCACAGCAGGTGCTCTTTGTCTGTCCTGCCCTCCTCTGGTGGGCTGCAGAGACGAGCAGCGCCTCAGGCTTTTATCCGCCACATCGCCATCATAACTGTACTCTGCGGGCCCGTTCAGCTGTCAGAGGCCTTTATGAGTCAACAAAACCAGCCCTCGGGCAGCGCGGGCTTCAGCTGGAAGAACAACATCTCCGTGTGTTTTTATACACAGCAGTTTTAAAAGGTGTCAGCGTGCAAAAATTACACCGCCTCAGGTCACTCTAAATCTGTGCTGCACAAAAGGAGAGGTTTTGAAAAATGTGCTGGCTGCTCTTTTGCAATTCGTTAGAATAGAAACGGACTTGTGAGAAATGATACTGTTAGATTGTGTTGTGGACAGGACAAAGTTTGCTTATTTTTCAATGATGATCTCCAGTGAACTGAGAGTTAAAGTCAGTCCAAAAAAAAACAAAGCATTGGACTCTTCTAAAGCATAAGAATACCATATTATGTTTACAGATATTTAAGAAATGTGCCAAGTTGAACATACTTGTTTGACTGAAAAACAATGATAAAGTCAGTTATCCCTTGAAAATGTGTGTCCTGTGTCAGAATGTCTGTCATTGTTTTGGTCTCTATAACCAGCCCACTGCCAGATCACCCAATTATATTTCAGCATCCAGGGTTGCCTTGGTGGAAAACAGCTTATTTCATTTCAGTCTTGAATGCTGCCTCAATATGTGCAGGCGTGGATGAAAATGAGACCTCGATAGGACAGTAACAGCCTCCGAAATGAGACGCTGGTTCAGAGTTGGAAAAATCCACATGAGGTGGTTTTTAATTAGCAAAGGCTTTAAATATTACAAACGTAAACATCATCATGCACGCTCGCTCCTAATGGTGTCATCAATCTGGCAACCTGCTTTTGCATTGAGTCCTCAGGGGAGGAGCCGAGCAGGAAAAAAACCCTCTTCAATATTTTGAATTTAGACTGCAATATCTGTTTTAACCACTAGGCACACCCTACACTCTGCATCTTCAAACATCATTCAGAGCAGTTTTTGTGAACTGGATAAAGAGATTATTTGTCTGAAAGCTGAACATTCATGCATCAGATATTGAGAAATGTTGTTTTTGTTAAAAATGCTGTTGAAAATTGTTTCCTGTTGTTGAAATAACCGCTTTTATCCCGTTCATATCAGTTATTTGAAACCATAGTAAAGGATGGCAGGAGAAATTTGATGGTAAAATGCACCTTCACGAAAAAGGTGGTGTTCGTCCTCTTCTCATACATTTCTGTGATGTTTTCAGGATGCCATCGTGATTCATGAAGTGTATGAGGAGGGAGCAGCGGCTCGGGACGGACGACTCTGGGCTGGAGACCAGATTTTAGAGGTGTGTGTGTGTGTTTGTTTTAGTGCGTCTGTTTTTTGTGAATTTTAATTTTATTTTAGTTTGTGTGATTATGCTTGTTTTGTGTGTTTTTGAGTGTGTAAGTTCGTGTGCATTTTTGGTATGTGTTTCTGTTGAGTGTGTGTTCATATATGTTTAATGTACATGTTTATTTTCCTTTGGTTCTATACATGTTGGTGTGTTTGTGTGTGCATGTTTTTGTGCGTGAGTTTACACTTTTGTAAATGTGTGTTTTTGTGAGTGTGCATTTGTGTTTTTGCGGGGTACATTTGTGTGTGCTTGTTTTCGGATTTGTACATTTTTGTACATGTGTGTCTCAGTTTGTGTGTGCATGCGTTGTTGTGTTTTTGTTTGTGTGTCTGCATTTGCGTGTGTACTCACGTTTGTGTGTATTTGTGATTGTGCATGTGCATTTCGTGTGCACTTTGATGATTGTGCGTGTTTGTTTTTGTGATTGTGCATGTAATTTTTTTATTTTGTGTCTGTTTGTTGTGTAGTTTTGTGTACGTGTGTGCTTTTTTGTGTTTGTGTTTGTGTGTGTCTGTGTGCATGCATTGGTGTTTGTGTGTGTTTCTACTTGTGTGTGTTGGTTTTTTATGTCTGTGTATGAGTGTGTGTAGTGTTTGTGCGTGTGTAACAGCTGCTCTGCCTTGAGGTGAAATGTAAATGTGTGTTTGACTGCTGTTATTGTGAATGATAAGAGGAGAGTCATGTGACCAGCAGTGTGTTCGTCAAAATGACACAACAGCTCCATCTTCTGGACACACAGTAGCATTAGCACAATGTCATATTATACTGAACTTTTACTCAGAGTGTTTCACATTTTGAAAATATCCATATTTTAATGTCACTTTCATTTTTACATCTTTAATTTAGATTTTATTTGTTTAATTTCTTGTCTGTTTGTTTAATTTTTATATGTTTTTAATAATGTTTATTTGCTTTAGTAAATGTAGCACTTTATAATTGTGTAAAAGTACATTTTCAGTTACAATTTTTATATATTATTTGATTTGATGGGTTTTAGTATTATTTGTCAAAATAATTGTCAAAAGTTTTGGATTGTTTAAATATTTTTTATTACATGTTAAATTCATTTTATTTTAGTATCTGTGAATTAACCTTTTGGTATTTATTTCAGTTACTTACATTTTTCATCTAATAATAAATAAACTTAAAAAACAAAAAAAATCTACTTAAACTTATTTTTTCAGTTGTCAAAAAAATGAATACATTTTTTATGTAGTTTATAAAAATAATAAAAAAGTATTTTTAAGATGTATATCTAGTAAGTTTATAGTTGTAATATGTATATTTTATTTAGTGCTTAGCTTGTTTTTTATATACAGTGTATCTGTAAAGTATTTATAGCGCTTCACTTTTTCCACGTTTTTTATGTTACATGTACATAAGTATTCACAGCCTTTGCTCAATACTTTGTTGATGCAACAAAGTCTTTTTGAATATGATGCCACAAGCTTGGCACACCTGTCTTTGGGAATTTTTGCCCATTGCAGTATTTCTCAAGCTCTATCAAGGTGGATGGGAAGTGACGGTCTACAGCCATTTTCAGATCTTTCCAGAGATATTCAATAGGATTTAGATATGGTCTCTGGCTGGGCCACTCAAGGACATTCACCGAGTTGTTGTGAAGCCACTCCATTATATATTTTGGTTGTGTACTTTGGGTCATTGTCATGCTGAAAAATGAACCGCCGCCCCAGTCTGAGTACTCTGAAGCAGGTTTTCATTCAGGATGTCTCTGTACATTGCTGCATTCATCTTTCCCTCTATCTTGACTAGTCTACCAGTTCCTAACTATGGACATAATGAAAGATCTCCTTCGCTTGACAAATTAAACGCGGACACTCAGTTGAAAGTAATTAAATAGATTTATTGTAGAAAAAAGTAGCAATTTAAGTAAGCATCTCTTCAGGGTGGCCACAGGCCAAAATAACAAATAAAAAATCTGCAAAGTAAATAAACCAACTAACCTGCAAGTCTATAAAAGAAAAATACACGAAGCTTACTTAAACATAAACAAAGTCAAAAGTAATCAAAATAAATAGGCAGGCCACCCCTACAAGCTCAAACTCTTAGAAAAGTTGCAAGCGTACATGGACATTTGGACAAGATTAAAATTTGGTTGTCAGCCAGAGGGGTAAGGAAATCCAGAAGATCTCCACTCCCAGTAACGGTCGCACCAAAAATTAGCTCCTCAAACTCTGCCGGAAGTTCCATTTTATAGCTGTACTAGCAGCCAAACAGAGCCTATATATATGTATATAAAGGTTAATTAGATTAACTAGGCAAATTAGAGTAATTGGACAAGTTATTGTTTAACAGTGGTTTGTTCTGTAGACTGTCAGAAAAAAAATATTGCTAATAAATATAGAGCATGCTATAGAGCATGTCTTTGGACTGTGGGGGAAACGCAACCGGAGGAAACCCACGCCAACACGGGGAGAACATAATGTGTGTTAATATGTGCCGTTTTCAGTAAGTTGTAAATGTGTGTCGTGTTTGTTGTATCTCTTCCTGCAGGTAAATGGAGTGGATCTGCGCAGTGTGGCTCATGAAGATGCAATCGCTGCTCTACGGCAAACACCCCCCCAAAGTTCGGCTGACTGTCCTACGGGACGAGGCGCAGTACAGAGATGAGGAAAACCTGGATGTCTTCCGCGTTGAACTTCAGAAGAAAACCGGACGTGGACTGGGGCTGAGCATCGTCGGCAAGAGGTGACCATAAACTGATGAGTAGAAAAGGAAAATATGCATTATGATTATACATTTTAAGTTCAGTTAAGTTCATTCATTCATTTTTCTTTTCGGCTTAGTCCCTTTATTAATCAGGGGTCGCCACAGCGGAATGAACCGCCAAATTATCCAGCATATGTTTTACATAGCGGGTGCCCTTCCAGCTGCAACCCAACACCAGGAAACACCCGTACACTCCCATTCACACACATACACTATTAACAATTTAGTTTACTCAGTTCACCTATGGGTTGTTTTTTTGTCTAATGTTATTTCCTCCAGGAGTAATCGTCCTAGGGTGCTATTTAACACAATCCAGTCTGTTATAAACCGTTCTAACATTGTTTTAGAACATGTGTCAGAATCAACCTGTGATGAGTTCCTTCATTATTTTGTTGAAAAGGTGGCCTCTGTTAGACAGACCATTGACAACACTTTGACCATTGACAATAATTCTGACACATGTTGTCCTTCTGAGCCCTTATCTGTTTGATGTATTTGTAATGTATTTGGTGGTCCAGCAGTTGACTCCAACAAACTGTCTTTTGGACATTATTCCATCTAGGGTGCTAAAACAGGTTTTTAGCACACTTGGACCTTGTCTTTTGTCCTTTATAAATAGCTGCCTTAATTTGGGGACTGTCCCAACAGTTTTAAGCATGCTGTGGTCAGGCCTCTTCTCCAAAAACCCAATCTTGATCCTACAGTTTTACCAAATTTTAGAGTGTCTCACCTACCCTTTTTATTCAAGATTTTAGAAAAAGTAGTTTTTACTCTGCTGCACTCCTACCTTGAAAGAAATCACATCTTTGAGAAACTCCAATCTGGTTTTAGATCATGTCACAGCACTGAATCTGCTCTGTTAAAAGTTCAAAATCATATTTGTCTGTTCCTTGATGCTAAAAAAAACCCTGTGTTGTTAGTCATGCTGGACCCTACTGCTGCATTTGACACTGTGGATCACTCAGTCCTCCTTTCGCAGTTGGCCCAGCAGCTTGGGCTTCCGGGGGCTGTGTTAGACTGGTTTAACTAAATATTTAACCGGTCGCAGTTTTTCAGTTATGGTTGGTGACTACTCTTCATCTCCTGCCCCTTTGACCTGTCGAGTGCCTCAAGGATCCATTTTGGGCCCTGTTTTGTCTCTTTGTACATGCTGCCTTTAGGTTCACTTATTTTAAATCACTATGTCTCTTTTCTTTTGTTTGCTGACGATGTACAGCTTTATCTTCCTTTTACACCAAACTTTTTAGATTCACTTGATTCTTTTAGCAAATGTTTTAATGATATTAAGATATGGCTGATATAAAATTTTCTCTGCCTAAATGAAGACAAAAGCGAGTGTATTCTGTTGGACAATTCTAAGAGGTCAACCATTTCATCTACAGCACATCTGGCTCAGTTTCCTTGCTTCAGCCATGTGGTTAAAAACTTGGGTGTGAGACTAGATGGTAGTCTAAAGTTTGATAAGCAGATTGATTCGGTGATTAAAGCAAGCTTTTTTCAGCTTCGCCTTTTCTTTAAAGTCAAGCCCTTCCTGAGCAAGGCTGATCTTGAGAAAGCCATCCATGCTTTTGTTAATTCGTGTTTGGACTACTGTAATGCACTTTATGTTGGAGTTAACCAGTCATGTCTTCATCGTTTGCAGCTTGCAGCTCGTTGTGCCGCTGCTCGCATGTTAACTAACAGTCAGAACAGTGAACACATTACACCAATTCTCTACTCCCTCCACTGGCTCCCTGTTAAGTTTAGAACTGATTTTAAACTTTTGATGTTTGATTTTTAATGCCGTCAATGACCTTGCTCTTATTTATTTATGAAATTTTGCACATTCACAAACCCAGCAGAGCTTTGCAATCTGCTGACCAACTTCTGCTTGAAGTCCCTCGGTCAAGATACAAGCAGCTCTTTTGCAGTGGCAGGTCCTCTGCAAATACTCTGGAATACCCTTCCAACTGAGCTTTGTACAATCACTGACCTGCCACTTTTTAAAGCCAAGCTTAAGACCCACTTGTTTAAATTAGCTTTTAATGCATAGCACTGACACTTCGTTATGTTTTAATGTTTGTTGCATTTTGATGGTTGTAGTAAAGTGCTATATAAATAAAAGTTGATTGATTGATTGATTATACCGCATGTCTTTGGACTTGTGGGGGAGGAAACCCAGAGGAAACCCACGCCAACACAGGGAGAACATGCAAATTCCACACAGAAATGCCAACTGACACAGCTGGGGCTCGAACCAGCGACCTTCTTGCTGTGAGGCGATCATGCTACCCACAGCGCCACTGTGACGACATTAAATTAAGTGTACAAAACAATTTACAACAAAAATATCTTATGAGGTTGGAAAAAATGCACGTGATAATTTTAAAACTAAACATGCAGTACCATTTGCAGCACAATGCCTGATATTTTATGAGCATAAACAATCCTCAATGCGTAATACTACTCTTTTAAAATGATATTTTACCTCAAATAATACACCAAGCGGACAATTTAGCCTACCCAATTCACATGTACCGCATGTTTGGACTGTGGGGGAAAAAGGAGCACCCGGAGGAAACCCACGCGAACGCAGGGAGAACATGCACACTCCACACAGAAACGCCAACTGAGCCGAGGCTCAACCCAGCGACCCAGCCACTGCGTCGCCTGTTCAAAATATTATAATATGTAATTAATAATGTTATTATATTATAGTAGTATTGTAATATATTTATTTTAATAAAATGCACAATACTATATTAATATGAACTAAAATGCACAATACTATATTAATATGAACTAAAATGCACTATACTATATTCAGATTAAATTAAACATGTATTTATGCATTTTCTTTACACATGAATAATACAGAAACATTAAATTATAAATAATAAATCTTTAATTTTCTCCAATTTACATTTTTATTGAATCAATATTGAAATTATTATATAGCATAAAACAGGAGTAGTGAATGGAAACTGTTATAATGAAGTCTTTAATCCTACAGATTTCATTACAGTGCTGTTTTTCTCTCTCTGTGTGTCTGCAGGAATGGTAAAGGTGTGTTCATCTCTGATGTGGTGAAGGGCGGTGCGGCAGATCTGGACGGTCGACTGATGCAGGGTGATCAGATACTGTCTGTGGACGGAGAAGACATGAGACAGGCCTCACAGGAGACGGTCGCCGCCATTCTCAAGGTCCGCTCCATCCCAATCCTAAAACACAAACCTAGTTTACAGCACAGTCCAATAGAGGAGCACAAAATCACACCGGGATAGTTCATCCAAAATTTACTACTTACTCGCCCTCAAGTGGTTCCAAACTTTTTCTTTTGTTTTTAACAGAAGACAGAAACTCATAAGGTTTGGAACCACTTGAGGGTGAGTAAGTAGTAAATTTCTTTCCCTTTAGGTAGAACTGCAGCTTCACAACGCTAACGCTAGATGTCGCTGTTTGGTTGTGTATCATAAGGTTGATGGCCTGTGCTGTTGATCAAACTGTGTATGGATTTTTTTTTTCATTATAACCTCAAAAAAATATGTTTATGTTAGATAAAATATAAAAGTGTTTATGTAAGTAGTATGCAAGAAGCCCATTTTAGCCAGGTAAAAAAAAATATCATGCTTTAAAAAGTCTTAAATTATTACTTGGCAAGTCGAAATGACAATAAAAACCTACTTGACTTGAAATTGAAAATACACGTTGAAATGATTACTAAGTCACAATAAAAAGTCAAACTTATCATTTAGCAAGTTGAAATGACAGTAAAAGCCGACTTGACATTAAATTACAAGATAAATTGAAGTTATTACTTACCAAGTGAGATTGCAAGATGATAAAAATATTTTATTTTTAAAAGTTTTATTGCGAGATAAGAAGTCGAAATTGACAAGTCGAAATTGCAATAGCAAGTTGAAATGACAATAAAAACCAATTTGACTTGAAATTATGAGATAAATTGAAATTATTACTTTTAATAATTCTTAATTTTTAAAATTATGACTTTATTCTAAATTCTGAGATAAAGATAAGTTGAAATTATGAGGATAAAAAGTTTAATTCATAATAGATCCAAAATAATATATTGTATTTTGAAATAAAATCTAGTTTCCACTCTATGTTTTTAACATACTTCCATTTTATTTATTCAGATCAAATATGAGAGTAAAACATTTGATTTTAAGTCAACACAAACTTAACACCGTGACTCCTGACAAAATGTCTTAGGAAGTAAAATAAATGCTCTGGGCATTGTTTTACATCATTATCTTTAATTCACTGTTGGACAAGCCACAATTTGTATAGTCTGGAGCCACTGATATTAACTGTGTTGTATCTGTTTTTTCACTTTTTTTCTGTTAAAATATTAACATCAGAGCAGTTTATCACAGTTTTTACTGTGACTAGCATAGATGTTACCATATAAGCTAACCACAGCAATGTGCTTAAAGGTGATATTAAATGATATCAAGCCCAAACCGTTGGTCCGTTTAACTGTATTTTATTGACACCTTGTCATTTACCTCCACAATATAAATTAATTATATGTTAAGTTATCTTTTTTAAATCCTTATTTTATACATAAATATTACTGTAGTAAAAATATAAGTATATTACAGTGTTTATTAGTTTATCAGTCAGGAATCATTCTACATACTATTTAATTCAGTGTAACAATAGTTTATATTTCCAAACAAATCTGTCATATTTACAACAAGAATATGCTGAATACATATTAAAAGTCTCCATTTAATGATCACAGTGCAATTAATTGTCACTTTAAATGATTGTACTTTTTCTTCAAGCCACTGATTTTTACCCATTTGTTAGCAATGACTTTTTTATTGTCACTTATTCATATTTTTTACTTAGGACAGGCTAAAACAAGTATGTTGATGAATTTTTACATAAATGTTCAATAAAAGCACTACATTATGCCATAATTTCATTAATGTTACATAAAACATTACTTGTAAATCACTTAATGTACATTTAATTTCATGCAGACAGCAAAATCAGATGTTTTGATGCAAGTATATAATAAAATACTATTGGTGCTAAAAACATGTTTATACAGTGTTCAGCATAATTGAGTACACCCCATTTTGAAGATGCATATTTTTATTCATTTCTCAGTGAATATGAGTAATATATATATATATATTGGTGCATTTGAACAAAACAGATTTATTAAACAGATATATTTATTAAAATAATATTTTAGTGACAGAACATCTTTAGAAATGGAAAGATAATATTTTTAAATTCATGCAAAATATTGCAAAACAAATGACAAACTACAACATTTCAACCAAATTGAATTATTTATTTTATTTATTTATTTATTTGTTTAATTTTTTTGTATTCGATATTTTCTACAACATATAAATTTGGCTGTGCTAGTTTTTGGACCATTATCGTAAGCCATTTTGTTAGATTAGCTCCAGTACTGACTAATCTAATGTATATGCACAAATATAATGTTGTAAAGCTTCCTATTAAAAATATGAATTTAAATGAGAGATTTGTGGGGGGTTTACTCATATATGCTGAGCACTGTATATTTATTTATGTTTATAAATGATAGTAATGTATTTTCATTGTATAGAGACTCTATACTGCTAATGATAATAAAACAACTTAAAATGTTAATAAAGAACATCTTTTTCCCATACAAAATATAAACAAAATAATCATCTCTGAGTTACACATTATAATAAAGATATGAAAACAAAATATTGTATTTATTATACATTTTATAAAAGTGTCCGTTTGTGACACCATCTTCTACCAGAACAAATACTATAGTAATTTATAATAAATACTATTATAATAAGTAAGCTTATGATAAGTTTTTTTTATACCATATATTATTGTAAATGTGTAAGTCACAAAAATAATAGTTAATGAATGCTCGAGCATACTGCTGTTTTAACTATAGTGATCTGAATAACTGTAGAATGCTTTACTTTTTACTACAGTAAACTGTGGTGTATTGTAGTACATTATAGTAAAAACTACTGTATTGGATCATTTGTTTATATTGCTATGGTTGTTTAACCATTGCAATGGTAAAATCACAACAGATTACAGTGATCTCTCATTTATCGCCAGAATTACGTTCTAAAAATAACCCTCAATAGGCGAAATCCGCAAAGTAGACAGCTTTATTTTTTACAATTATTATAGATGTTTTAAGGCTGTAAACCCCCCACTACACACACACACACACACACACACACACACACACACACACACTCTTTTCTTAGACAGGCAAAAAATTTTCACACTTTTCTCTTTTGATTAAACACTCTCAAAGTTCAAACACTTGTAGAAAAATAAGTCCAGTATTATACAATGAAACCAAAGATCTAAACCTGTTGTTAGACGCAAACACAGACACGCACATTTGCATGTTATTTGAAATGAAATTATTCAGATGGCGCTCTGTGGCGTGGCAGAAATATGAACAGTGTCCTGAAGGCTGAGTTAAACTTCTGCGTCAACACAGAAGTAGGAATCAGCCCTGAGTCATAGATGGGCACCTCAGACAGCCGCCGACTTGCAGCGCCGGTGTGCGTACCCTAATGGAAACCTATGTTTGCATGGCGTTGCGTGACTCATACGGTGACTCAATCTCATTCGTTCCCCTTTACTATGGTCTTGCTGCGGACAGTTACAACCCTTTTTGCATCCTTGTTGAAACTCACACTGCTAGCGATTGAAGATTTATGTTAATTTAGCAAGCTGAATGCATTCTGTACTGTACAGGAGACATGGAGGAGATTGATTGACAATGGCCTACAGCCAATCAGAATGCAGAACACAATGCGTTGTAAAAAAAAAACAAAAAAAAAAAACTTAAGTTGCACACAAAAAAATCTGCGAGACCGCGAAAGGTGAACCGCGTTATAGCGAGGGACCATTGTAATTTCAATACTTTACTATAGTATGGTTCAATAACACTGTAGTATTTACTAGAAATTACTGTAGTATTTTTATAAGGGCTGCAACACTTTTTAAAAAGTCTTAAACTCTAAATAAAATCTAAATTTACAATGTTTATTTTGCTAGCGTAGTTGTTAATCCTTGAACAATTCATCTGTGCAAGTTAATCAACTCAAAAAAATTATGTTTGTTTTGGTAATCTTTAATGAAATCTGACAACTTGCTTCCACATTTGGAGTGGGCGGTGCTTCTCTGATGATGTCAGCTTGATGCATCAGCCACAAGAGTTTTAACCCCACCCCTCTTACCATTAGTTTGCTATAAGGGAATGATGCACAAAAAGTAAGCCCCGCCCCCTGCTCAATATTCTATTTCAGTTAGAAGTACATCAACATACTGAAATAAAAGTCTCAGCATCTTCTGGTTCACACAGACTTTAATGATAGCTTCATTCTAAACACTTAAAGAGGCTCCAGTATTCCGTCAGTCAGTGGAATTATGGGAAATGTTGGCTTCAAAGGGGTTGCATTGAAGCGCTGTTGTTTGGCTTCACCTTCCCTGTGGACTTGATCTTGAAAGGCGTTGGCTTGAGTCAGGCACTGTGGATCCTGCATTGTGTGTAAAGATTCTCAAAGTATGTGAAAGCGAGAGGATACAGGCGGGATACAAAGCTGTGTGTGCTGTGATCCTGCAGTGCGCCAGGGGAAAGGTGCTGCTGGAGCTGGGCCGACTGAAGGCTGCATCCTGGATCTCTTCCAGACGCACCTCCCAGGGAAGTCAGGTGTGTAGCCGGCACCCCACGCTTCGTTTGGGCTTCCCCGCTGTGCTTTAAAACCAGAAGTCCAGCATGTCCAACTCTAATCCAATCACTAGTGCATGTTAGCAGATGGGAGGACCAGCGGCATGGGCATCTGTGTGTGTGTTACTGATCCTGGTTGCCTGAAAAAACCAACCAGCATGTCACTAACCGAGATGTATGCATGTGTTTTTGCATGAGTGTTTGTGTGGATGGACCACAAAACCAGTCTTGTGTTGCATGGGTATGTTTTGGCAGTAGTAAAAAATACATTGTATAGACCAGGGGTCACCAATCTCGGTCCTGGAGGGCCGGTGTCCCTGCAGGATTTAGCTCCAACTTACCTCAACACACCTGCCTGGATGTTTCAAGTATATCTAGTAAGACCTTGATTAGCTTGTTCAGGTGTGTTTGATTAGGGTTGGAGCCAAAATCTGCAGGACACCGGCCCTCCAGGAACAAGTTTGGTGACCCTTGGTATAGACCATTTTAAGGGATTTAAACAATAACAATGGTCCCAATGTATTTTCTGTTTTACATTTTATATTTCTAAAGCTTCCGAGAATCCAAAAAGAGCCACCTATTGATAAATGATGTTACGTTAGCTGTTTTAACATTAAGTTATGATTGAATTGGCTCTTGTTGCAGTTTGATAACAAGCAGGAAATGTTCATGGGTCAATGACATGACCACATTGGTCTAGTGGTCAATATTAATGCCAAAAGTCATTAGAATATTAAGTATGTTCATGAATATATTTAGTTAATTTGCCTATCGTGAATATATCAGAACTCTCAATACTGGATTGGTAATGTGACATTGCTAAGAACTTACTTTGGACAATTTTGAATATGATTTTCTCAATATTTTGATTAAAGCAGCATAACATTTAGCAAAAAAAGAATCATGTCCAAATCAGAAATAAGCAGGAAAGTGATTGATGTACTTAAAATTAAACAAGAATGAAAAATAAAGTTCAACACAGTGTTCTGAAATTGTTTTAGAAATCGAAGTTACATGCTTAAAATAACAGAATCGCATATTTGAATTCACAAAGTGTTTAAATGAAGTGAATTTCTTTATATAGAACAAAACGAATTGTAATAGGACAAATAGAACAAGGTAATGTGAGGCTGGCAGGACAGCTCGCACTCAAATAAATAAGCTCAAATAAACAAAGTCAAATTTTAAATATTTCAGGTTTTATATTTATTAGGGATGTCCAGATCTAATCAAGCGGTTTCAGACTCGATTGGAATCAGACGTTACCTCCTGATCAGAACTCTAATATATTCTCATTATTTTTTAACACATCTATAGTTATGCGGAGGCACAGCGTTAGACCTCTTTCTTGACAAAGAAACAGCAACATGTGCAGCTTGATATTGTTGCAGAGACACTATTGGTTAAATGCTGGCAAAGTAGTACACCGAAGCGGAAAATGCGAGTACGTCTGCGGTCTATAGGTATTATAAAGTTGATGACAACAACATTGCCAAAGCGAACTGTGAGATGTGTAAACTTGGGATTGCCTGCCGGGTATTATGAGGAGCTATTTGTTTTTATATTAGATTTACCGTTGCACTAAAGTCCAGAAATGAAGAATTGATGTTATTTATTACTTGATTGTACAAGCTACCTCACAGAAGTGCTCTGTTTGTTAACAGAGTTGATGAACGTTAAAATAAGGTGAATTAAATAAAAAAATAAGGAACATCCTGGATCTGTTTCTTCACTCTTCTTTATTTATATTTTAATGTATTATAGAAGTATCGGATCGAGTTTCGGTATCAGTAGATACTCAAACTCAAATGACTCGTACTCAGAGGCAAAAAAACCTGATCGGGACATCCCTAATAATTATACTCTAGCACAAATGAGACATGATAGTCAAGTATTTGGGGAACAGAAAAAGAAAGTTAATCAAAATTCATAAAAGAGGGGGTTTAAGACAACAAGAAGAAGCATGTCGTTTTCCTGTGTTGAGAGAAGTGAGCACTTAGCAACTATAGCCAAAACACTGCTTTAAAGAACACCCATTTAACAGGCCTGTAGCCCGTCTGGTGAAAGGGGTGGTCCTTTTTTTTTCAAAAAGTGGATCTTTTTGCTGTAATTCGCCTCATTTTCTATGTAATTTTATTACATTTTAGTGACATTAGTTTTTAGCTAGATTAGCCTGTGGGATGGTCATCCACACTTTTTGATGTACCAAAATATTTCCTAAAGATTTAGAATAAAGAAATAGGGAAAAATATATATATTTATTTAAAAAAAAAAACAATTTATCACATCATATATCATTAGACAAGTAGGAGTCTATTCAAGTTTTATATTAAAAACTTTTAAATTGACCTATTATCATTTATTAATCAAATAACAAACTGGCCGGCACATTCAACTTTCTTCAATTAGAAGAATAAAAAAAGTTCAATCGTAATAATACTAATACAAATGATAATGTAGAGAATAACAATTTTTTATAGCCTATCTTGTAAAAAAAATGTACATTTGAAAATTTATGGATGACAACAATAGCCAAAATAATAAGAATGAGGTGCAATGTTTAGAATAACAGTTACTTGTAAAATGTTTTCTTTATTTAAAAACAGTGCAGTAGTGTAAGAAGTGATCTCTTACGTCAGATAGTAAGTTTTCTTGCACAGCTGGATGTTGAACTCATGAAAAATATTTGTTAGCATTGTGTAAAACTGATTAGCTGAAGTCACACCAAAGCGACAGCCGACAGAGGATTCAGATGGTTTTAATGCCTTTTTATTTTCACTATTTATGATGGCATACTGTAGCAGTCAAAATTGGACAAATGAGCCTTAAGTTATGGACGAGTTTTGGACAATTCTGGCTATGGGCCTGTTTAAACTCTGTTTAGTCCACAAATAATGCAAATGTGACCCATTTTTACTAAACTGGTAAAAATGTATGATTTACTTGGAAAGACTTACCGGTACAAAATTGAAAATCGAACACCAACCCATCAAACAAAGCATTATTCAAACAAAAATCATTAGAATATTAATATTTTGTCAATTCACTCATCTTAAATATATCAAAACTCAATTTTGGCTAAGTGAAGTGCATTACTAAGAGCTTAATTTACAATATTACTTAATTACTTAATACAATAGTAAACATGATTTTCTTCAAGTTTAGATTTTTGATTTAACAGTTGTCCAAAAACTGTTCAATCCTAAAAAAAAATATTTACTTATTTATTTCCAGAAAATGACACTTATGACTGGTTTTGTGGTCTCTGGACACATCTATGGTATGTTTGTGTGGGACAGCACCTTCAGCTATCTCTTTTTGTCTTTTAGATGAGCCATGCGAGTGGCAGCAGCAGCACCCCGACACCTACACCCCCTACTGTGGCCCCACCCGCATCTCAAACCCCCAACAACAACAGCCGAAACATTGCCGAGCCTAATAGCAAAAGCACAGGTACTCCTCTCACCACAACACCAGGAAACAGCCTTATAAATCAGCCTTAGAACAACAGGTTACTTTAGTTGCCTCTCCAGGCGGAAGAACTGTCCTGCAGAGTTTAGTTCCAGTCATGTCCAACTAGATGTTTCTAGAACCTGTCCCAAATTGCCTCTTGAGGAAGAAGCTCAGGTTTGGAACAAGCGCAGGATGAATAAATGATCATTTATGCCCTTTATGTGCGTGAGACAGAAGGGTATTCATAATTTTACCTTTCAGAAAGTTGCTCGCAGGTCCCCATTTGTAGCTGTTTTGCATAAATAATGCATAAGTGATGAGTGTGTAAACTCAGCGGGAAGACTACAAGGGCTTGGGGTACAATTTGGGATGGACACAGAGTGATTTTGAAGACCTTGATTTGCTTGTTTTTGGGGTTTGGACACCTATATTAGAGTATTTCAATTCAAGTTGTTCAGCAGTTTGTAATGCAGTGAGGAATTAAGAGTTAGTTTTAGTTTGCCTTCTCACAAAACATCCAATTATGATCACATATTAGGTCAGTATATCACAAGTAAGGCTTTTTGAACCCATTCGACCATATGAGAATTTCTATTATGAATGCAATCCATTGGAATGCACTTTTGGACTTTTTCTAGGGATCTGTTTACATCTGGACACTTCATAATTATAATAATAATAATTCCTTACATTTATATAGCGCTTTTCTAGACACTCAAAGCAATTTACACGCTGGGGTACAATCTCCTCATCCACCACCAGTGTGCAGCATCCACCTTGATGATGCGACAGCAGCCATATTTCGCCAGACCACACACTAGCTGATTGTTGGAGAGGAGACGGAGTGATGAAGCCAATTATGATATGGGGATAGTTAGGAGGCCATAATGGACAGAGGTTAGTGGGCACATTTGGCCAGGATGCTGGGGTTAAACCCCTACTTTTTTTCGAATGACATCCTGGGATTTTTCACGACCACAGAGAGTCGGGACCTTGGTTTAAGGTCTCATCTGAAAGATGGCGCTCACTGAGCAGTATAGAGTCCCCTTCACTATACTGGGGCCCACACAGACTTGGGCACCCCCTGCTGGCCTCACTAACACCACTTCGGGCAGCTTCCTGACTTTCCCATGTGGTCTCCCATCTAGGTACTAACCGGCTGCAGCCCTGCTTGGCTTCAGTAGGTGACCATGTAAGAGTTGCAGAGAGCTAGCTGCCGGCTTTTCATCCTTTTTCTCCGATGGGATAAATTTGTGAAAACAGTTCCGTCTTAGAGTCTTGCACTATATGCAATTTTAACCAGGTTATGTTGACTAAAGCATTAGCATCACATACACAACATTTTATGTATTAATTGTTATTATTTTCTAGTGAAACTATGTTATTCAGCCTATGAATGATTTCATATGTAGGCTACAGGAGGCTTATTCACCCGTGTTCCAGTAAAACACGATTCTCTGCTCCTCGATTACTGTCATACGCAAAATGAAACATTTATTTTTGTTGTACAGATATCTGCAAGACATCATTCTAAGTTGTAAATGGTTTACATTCATGTTTGTATAACCTACTCTCCTAAAAACAAAACATTCAGAAACAAAAGAAACACAATATTTTCCTTTCTTCATTCACAGATGAAGAAAACTGGATTGACACCGTTTCAATTTACGATAATCTTCTATGTTAAGCTGCTTTGACACAATCTACATTGTAAAAGCGCTATAGAAATAAAGATGAATGGAATTGAAAAACTGAATGAGGCACCACCATGTGTCTCTGTTTATAATGCTGTTATTAAATATTAATTTAACATTGCTTAACTGTTAATAACAGGCCAAAAATCAAATAAAATGAAAAAATAAAATGAAGCAAACATTCTAAGCTGTAATGTGGGCCGTTACCGTTGTATTTGGCTTTAAAAGTATCGAGTTCGTGTAGATCAGCTGATCTGTCTATGAGCTGACATGAGCAATTCGCTGATGAATCGACTGATCTACGTGGCTTTGAAATGCTTCATGTCTATGTATCTGTGTTTGCACTTGGTAAACAGTGGTGAACTGATGACCTTCATAGTCAATCACAGACGTTTCTGAGCCAATGTCGATTGGTACCGAACTCTTGACATACTTTTGACAACCCTATTTTGCATTAGAGCTGTTATCTGACTATGTCTAGCCTATACCTTTCTCTCACATCAAAATAAAATTAGCAAAAGAGGTTTTAATGATCATATGCTTTTAAACCTGGCCAGTTTCATCTGTAATGTGTCCCAGACCACCTCCTCAAGTGGTTTGAACGATTGCATATATATTAGTCTCATATGCATTTTAAGGGCATTTTTTAAAATTTGCCCTTTTCACGGCCAGATTGTTATCTCGACAGAAATTATGCATAAATTGCCCAGATTCTAGATCAGAGATGGCCAAAGTAGGGCTTGCAAGCTAAAGTTGGCCCATTGTAACCTTTAATTTGGCCCACCATCCCATCTGAGAAGAGTAAACAATGTCACTTGACGGATAGAGGACTATGCAGAAGACTTCAGTGAGCAAATCAAAGCAAAAACTACTGTAACTCCATTCTGTTTTAAATGTTTTTTTTTTTTACTGTAATAAGTTTATTTATAAAATGTAGACAAATGTTGCTGTATTTGTTAATATTAAACAATGTTTTCTAGTTATTTTTAAATATTACTAAATAATTTACAAAATTACCTATGGCAACTACAGCATATTTACCTTTTGCCCACTAGCCTCAATCAAGGTTGGTTTTGGCCCTTCATGAGAAAAAGTTTGGTCACCCCCGTTCTGGACCATTTAAGACCATGTTTTGCCTTGAATCTTCTTGTCAAACTGCATAGTTTGGCTTCAGGTTTTTAGACTTATTTGAAAACTACAGGTGTGTGGAAGCAGTGTTGGAAATAGACTCTGCAGGACTATAGCTCTCCAGGAACTGAACTTGCCACATGTGCACTAATGTAATGTAGAGCATGACAAAATATGAGGCAAGGGTCTCAGTGCGGTTGATCACTTAAAAAAAAGCATGTTAAGTAAGGCATAAAGTAAATCCAGGCAGTTGTTATCGCAGAATAAAACCAGACTTATCGGCAGCCCGACGTAAAGTGGAGCACTAGTTTACAAAAGTGGAGTTTATTCTGAGAAAACCATTGCCTGGATGTATTTTATTCCACTTATTACATGGCTTCTTGCCACAAACCATTAAAAGTAGACACAAAACACTAAGTGGAAATCGTGTATATTAATTCCTTAATTGAGATCCAAGCAGACAGAAACAAAAATGAGTTGAAGGGAGCATGCACTAACCTATATATTATGGCCACAAGATGGCGCTAAACAGTTAAAAACAGCAGTAAATACATGGATGTGAATGTATTCACTTATGATCAAGATGATTCGAAGTGCCCAGATAAGCTTGTGATTTTAATTTCAGCAGTTGTTATCTGAGAATAATATACCTTGGAATGTAGCGACTGACTATTCAGAATCAAGTGTTCCATACAGCCATGTAATAATAATAGTAATAGTTCCAACCTACAATAAATCTACTGCCATCAGTTTCTTCAAGAAACCACTGAGTAGCTAATTTCAAATGAACAAAATTGCATTTTAACTTGTCATTAGAAAGTTAGTGACTGACTTTTTATCCATTCAGTGACAGAGCCAGGTGTCCGTACAGTGGAGATCACGCGGGTAAGATATCCTCTGAATACTACTCCATATACAGTGTGTGAGTTTTGTTTTGAGTGCAGATTGAACAGTGACTATCTCTCTCAGGGTCCCACAGATGCTCTGGGCATCAGTATAGCGGGTGGAAAGGGCAGTCCACTAGGCGACATCCCTATCTTCATCGCCATGATCCAGGCCAACGGTGTGGCTGCCAAGACACATCGCCTCAAAGTACGTTGTCCTTGCCATTCGCTTCTGTCAGTTTTCTGAGAGTTATCGATTTAGCATTATGCTGGTTTTTGGGTGTGAAGGGCACCGCTGGAGATTGGGTTTTTATCAGTGAGCATTTTTTTCTCTCCTAGGTAGGTGACAGGATTGTGAGCATCAATTCTCAATCTCTGGATGGCTTGACTCATGCGGATGTAGTAAATATGCTGAAGAATGCTTACGGCGCCATCATCCTTCAGGTATGCATTTAACGCTACACAAATTGGCGATTAACGTTTGGTAGATTGCATATATTTGCAGTGGTGTAGTGTGTGATGACCAAGCAAAGAAACTATTTTGACTAAATAACATAACTTTATGCAAGTACATGCATGCAATTTTTCAATAACTGTTCAGTCATAATTTAACATGCATTCTTACTAGTGATGCAATATTTATTGGCCTCTATATCAGTTCAGCCTGATACAAATATAATTCCTGTCTATATTTTTTTCCTGGCAGTTGTCATATGATGTGACATGATGCACAAAAGACAACAAACACTTAATACACAAATACACTTTATTGAACATGCATTTTTATTTTATGTCAATATTATTTCTGTTAGAAGAACACTACTGTATATACTTAGGGGCGCCGCTAGGGGGTGGCAGTGGGGGGATAAGAGCGATTCTAAGGGCGCACGCTGTTTTGAGGCCCCCATAGTTAATATTAGGGCCCCCCAATCTCACCAACCTCCCAAACCAATCAGTGCTCTTCAAAGACACCTGCGGTAACACCCAAAAGGAAGATGGAAAGAGGAAGATGCTAACCGTCCCACACAAAGTTGTACTGTTCGTGACATGCTAAAGGAAGGTAGAAGTTGTGTGGCTGTTAGTGATATAACGCATCACAAATCTCACGGTTCAGATCACACTGCAGTTTTTGAGTCGGACCATTTTTCGCATCAGCAAAAAAGGGAGGAGACAAATGTCATTTGCTTTCCATTTATACAAACATATTATTGCAAAAACCATTGGTTTTAACAAACAGAACTTAGAACCTGTAATTTTAATAAAATAAAAATCAAGAACAAACTACAGCTGAAAAAAAGAAAATATTCAATAAGAAAAATGATCTGCTAAATCTTCTACAACACATCATATTTATTTTCATTTAATGATTCATCAATTCACACATAAAACATCATGTTTGATTATAGGTGGATCATTTTTGAAAAACGATTCAGTGACACAATTTTGATGTTTGTTTGTCGCCACCCATTGGTTACACAATGTAATTGCTACAACATTCACCAGCGTCAAGTTCCATTAAACAGTGATTTTACTCTTTACCATAAGCATTAGTGTTTATATCTGAACAATAAACTATTCTCTCTGTACTTCTGTTATTTAATTGTATGTAACTAACTGAAAAAGTGTAAAACTGAATCTCTCTCGATCAAACGCAGATTTAAATGCAGCGCTTTGAAGGATTAATAAACATATGCAGATCATTATCATTTATCGTTCATGTTGCGCCGGTTTGAATTGAGATCACAATCTTTTAATGTTTAATTGTGCAGCTTTACACTGAATGCATTAATGCAGGCTAAACAAACAGTGACAGAAACTGAGCGCCATTACTGAATAAATAAATGAAGATCAAATGGTTTTGATCTTTGGTTTCATTTTATAATACTGGACTTATTTTTCTGCGAAGGTTTCGACTTTGAGAGTGTTTAAACAAGAGAGAAAAGTGTGAAAATGTTCTTACCTGTCTGGGAAAAGTGTATAAAGTGTATAAAGTGTGTAGTGAGGGGTTTTACAGCCTTAAAACATTAATAATATTTGTAAAAAGATAAAGCGGACTACTTCGTGGATTTCGCCTATTGCGAGTTAATTTAAGAACGTAACTTCCACGAATAATGACTGACCACTGTGTGTATATATAATCGATGTATGCCTATATATGAGGTATCGGCTCCCAAAAATTCTGTTATTGCAATTGGAAATTTTTGTTTCGGTGCATCCCTATTTCTAACGTATCTTATTTTAACATCTCAAAAAGTTTTATTCAGATTATCGCTTCAATTTAACGTTAATTGACCTGAAACACACAAAAAAACATGCTGTAGCAGTAGTGCCCCCTAGTGTTGCAATACAACTTCTGTAACATTTCGCAAACATACACCCAGCTATTTGTGAAACCTCATGTTTTGTTTACACACTGGAATATTTTACAGACTCTCTAAACAGTTTGGCAAGAACTAAATAAACAAAGTGCCAAGACTTTCAAGAGCGCGCCCACAATTCAAATTAGCCACAGTGTTCTCGCTCACTAGCTACCTAATGAGGGAACTCACATTAGGTAATGTGATTTAGAGACTTGTTAACAGGATCGCAGCACAGGGAATCCGTGGGTTGAACCAAAGCTTTTAAAGAAACCGCTGGCGCCGAAATATGACCCGTCTAGTGCAGTGCTCAATATCCTCAATGTTTATTTCAAATGTTTTAGGAGTCAGTCATTACGTTTCTTCTTAATCCCCTGAAATGTTTACGTAGACCACTACCACCTTGATATGAGCTTCACATTAGCTGGTAGATATCAGATGAAACTGCAATACAGAAAAAAATGGCTATTTTCAGAAATACCACGATATTACCATAGTACCACTATTTATAAATATAGTATTGTAGGGGTTTTGCATGTAGGTGCGGTTTCAATGATGTGTGTATACACGCTTGTATTATTACTAAGCAGAGCTGCTGTGTGTGTATGTTGTGTACGGTTATCAGTGTGTGTTCGCAGAGTCAGTGTATCGAAGGACAGTGCGCTGTGTATATGTGTAAGCTGGTGTTTGTTTGGACTCACAGTAGTGTGTGTGTGTGTGTGTGTGTGTGTGTGTGTGTGTGTGTGTGTGTGTGTGTGTGTGTATGTATGTGGTTGGTGCTGTGTCACTGGGCTGTTATCAGCTGTGTGCAGCTGTGCGGCGGTTGCGCGCGGGTTGCCAGATAATCCCAGTCCTTTATGCAAATGTGTTGTTATCTGCGCGGTTCCAGGAGGAATGCACAGGGCTTTTAAACAGGGGAGCCCAGCCTGCAAAGCCCTGATTACAGCAGCTCAGAGAGCAATTATTGTTTGGCTCTCTCTCTCTCGCTCTCTCTCTCTCTCTCTCTCTCTCTCTCTCTCTCTCTCTCTCTCTCTCTTTCCCTCTCTCTCTCATCCATTGCCTCTTCACTGGTTTGAGAGATTGTACTCTTTCCCTCTCTCCCTCTCTCTCTCTTTCTCTCTCTCTCTCTGCTATATGTTTAATTGGACATATGTAATGCCCTGTGCTATTACTCATGTCACAGGAATCAGGCAGTTGTATATTGTTTGGTTAGTTTGTTTATTTGTTTGTTTTAGGTTTTAGTCTTTCTGGCTGTGATCATGTGCATTTTCTTTTAGAAGTTTAGTGTTTCACCCCCTGCCGAAGGGTTTATCTCTCACCAATTCTCCCACTTTGTTTCTGTTTTTCATGCATTTACTTTATTTGTTTGTTTATTTATTTGTTGTTTGTTTATATTATTTCTGTATTTTTTTATTTTATGTTTTATTTTTATTTGTTGAGGTATTTGGGTTATTTATTTGTTATAATTTATTTATTTATTTATTTTGTTTGTTTATTTTTATGTGTTTGTTTGTTTATTTATTTTATTTGTTTATTAATTTGTTAGTTAATTTACTTAATTTTATTAATTAATTTGTTTGTTTGTTTATTTTGTGGAAACACACACACAAAGTTATTACAATGACTGCACAATATATCGTTTCAGCATCGATATCGCAGTGTGCGAGTCTGCAATACCAGACATTAGTTACAACATAGTAGAGTCATTTCATATTTTACCCTTAGAGTGAAAGTTTATTTGCATGTGTCTCAATACCTGACTGTAAGAATTTAAAGCAAACTTGAGCTATTTGGGCACAATAAATTAAACGTTTGTAGCTTAAAGATTAACTGAACGTTATATCATTACTTACTCAAACGATACAGTGTTAATAATATTATTATTATTATACTGTGATTATTTAATATCTGCTTCTGAATACTGTTTGACTCCCTAGAAAATAATAAATAATTGTTTATATGCATCTTTTGTTACTTTAATCCCACTCTAAAATTAGGAATTCTTTATAAACTGTTCAAGTCATCTGGAGAAATTGCATTTATATCGCAGTGAAAAAAATATTGCAATGTCAATTTTTTTCAATATCGTGTAGCCCTAGTTATTACTATTGTTAATTGTTGTTGGTTTTTGTATAAAAATAATAATAAAAACAGTGACACTAAAAGCAACATGATAAATGTCATTTACAAATCATTATGAGTGGATGGCATTCAGCAGGGTCAACATCATTTCAAGAATGGGTTACGGTATTACGGTAAAAAATGACATATAGACTACTTGATGAATTGGATGTTGATCAGAGAAGATGGGGATATTACTTGGCATTTATGGAGGATAAATAAAGTCACTGTGGTGAGACGCACAGTAAAAATGTAATTACCTTATTTGATTTATTTATGTATTATTATTGTTATTATTATTATTATTATTATTGCATTATTTTATTTATTTATTTACTATTATTATTTTCCATATGTGTGCTTTATTTATCGAGTTTACATTATTTATCTGGATTGATGAGAGCAACATCTAATTGCGGCTGTTGGGGTGGGGAGGGGAAAGTGGGTGTTAAAAGGATGTCAAAATGTGAAAACTGAAGGTACTGTTAAATTATTGAAGAAAATAAACAATATGTATCATAAACTAAAAGTTATTTACAGTAGTAACTCCTGAGTAGCAGAACAGGAAAATGTGATCATCAAAATGTGGTATCTCCCCTAGCAACAGCACAGCAAGACCTCAACAGTGGCTTAATATCATGCTAGCAACCACATAGCAACATGTTTAAAAGTCCTTCAAATTGCCTACAAGCTACATTAAAACTGACATTAAACTACATTAAAAGCATTTTTTATTTAATTTTAATTACTTAATTATTTTTATTTACATATTTATTCATTTAATTAATTTTCAGTTTTAATTTATTTATTATTTAATGAATTATTATTTCATTTATTTATTTGTAATTTTAGCATTTTTTTTTCTTTTTATTATTATTTTTTATATTCTGTAGACCAGGGGTTCTCAACCTGTTTCACTTCAGGGCTCACTTCTTTCTCTGATCAATTTTTGAAGGCCCACCTGTCTGATATTTTCTCTAAAATGTTTGTATGAAATGCTCATTTAAACCTTTATTTATTAACAGATATATGAGAGAACCACAGGTCAACAGGGATATTGAAAAAGACCAGCTTCTGCTTTAAACTGTTCTGACGGAATATCTGCTGTTCAGTATCTACTGTTCAAAAATATACTGGCAAATGTAAAATACAGTAAAACATTCTACATCTGTTGAAAAGCATTGATCTGATGGCCGTTGAGTTTGCAGATAGATATTATTGGGAGATCGCTGATAGGAACCGTGAACAGCTCCACCAGAGCACGTCTGAAGCTCACAAACTATACAAGTTTATTTTACATTCTATGGCTAAAACACCATTGAGCCTCGCTAGAACCTCCTGTATGGGTGCGCGTCCATTATAAAACACTCACAGGACGTTCATTTGGACAACTATACAGATATATTAAATAGTTAAAACCAAAATTACTTTCACTTCACGCATTGTGAATGAACAGACTTGCGTGTACTAGCTGCAGATGCGATCATGAGGCTGTTTTTGCACCAAGTTTAAAGTAATTAATCAGAGAACAGGAGAAAGTGCATTACTTTAATCATTTTAATAGAGCTTATTACTAATGAAATCCAAAAATTATAGTATAATATTGAGTGTTAATTTTAAGCTATCTTGCGGCTCACCTGCAGGATCGCTGAGGCCCACCGGTTGAGAATCCCTGCTGTAGTCAATCAAAAAATTGCTTAAGGGGGGTCATAGTATTGACCTTAAATGTTTTCTTTTTAATTAAAAACTGCTTTCATTCTTGCCGAAATAAAACAAATAAAACTTTCTCCAGAAGAAATAATATTCTAGGAGATACTGTGAAAAAATTTCTTGGATCATTTGGGAAATATTTAAAAAGAAAACGAACATTCACAGGAGGGTGAATAATTTTAACTTCAGCTGTATATATTTATTTTAGTTTTTACTGTCTTATTATCCGTTTGTTTTTCTTTTTTCGTTCTTTCATTTTTATCGGTATCTGTTTTCTTGCTTTATTTTTATTAATATTTTTTTTCGCTACTATTATTTCTTGTACTTTCTTTCTCACTCTTTCTTTCTTTCTATTAGTCTCTCTTCATTTCCTCTCTCTCTCTCAGTAGGTGAGATAGCGAGTCTGATGACTTGGGAGTGTTTCTCTGTTGTTGTTGTTGTTGACTCTTTCATTAATTAGCTTTTGTTTTTTGTTGTGTATTTTTACTTTTAATTGCCTTGCCGTTAATTAAATATGCAAATGAGCATGCCACTGCCCTCATAGCCAGCCCAGAGTTTAATGGAAGAGCAACATTTAAATGAAACATGACAGGAAAAAAAAAACATTTTTGATTCCGGTGAGGTTTGATAAACATTTGCCGACAGTTGCCAAAAAAAAAACACATTAAAGGATTGTTAGGATGCATTTCCATGCCAAACACACACAAACACAGAGAGCAGTTTCCTGTTATCTACTGGCAGACAGTCATTGGTGGAAAAACAGTTACACACACATTCGTCTAGTTTCAAACTGGCTTTTATTAGGATGTTTGACGGTGCCCATATATGATTGACAGGTGGTTGCTGACACCAACATCAGTGCCATAGCCAGTCAGGTGGAGAGTCTGTCCAGTAGCTCCGCCCCTAGCACTAACCCAGAGGTCCGATTGGTGGAACCAGAGTGAGTGACATCACCCATAATTTTTCATTCTGTTACAATATTTTTAATTTATCGTATATGATTTGTTTTCTGCTTGTGTGTGTGTGTTTGTGTGTGTGACTTTGACAGGACGCCCAAGCCGAAGAGCATCACTCTGGAGAAGGGCTCCGAGGGCCTGGGCTTCAGTATTGTTGGTGGATTTGGGAGTCCTCATGGAGATCTTCCCATCTATGTTAAAACGGTCTTCGGCAAGGTGATTCCTTTAGCATTAAATGACACTTAATGCACTTATAATATAAACGAAATTAAGATGTTTAGCAGAATGTTCACGCTGCACTTTTCCCATATTTCAGAATCATGTTATCTTTTAAATGATGCTGATTATTTTGTTTAGGGATTATTAGGATCTTTTCTGATTTATGTTATTAAATATTGAAGAAATAAATTGGTATTTACAGAAAAAATACCTGTACGTTGTTTTAAACCCATCATTCAAAAATATGTTGTGCCATTTAATGGACCCTCTAATTTTTGTGGCTTCAGTCATTGTTGGGATACTCTTTTATATCTGGAAGCATTAACACCTTATATCGAAATATATAGCATTATCGTTCAATATGGAAACAATTATTGAAATTGCATTTTTGTTATTGGTATTTCGTAATGGTATTCACACAAAAAAATACCCTTATGTTGTTCCAAACCTGTTTTTTTTCCCTTGTCTGTGGAGCTGAAATTAAGATGTTTAGCAGAATGTTCATGCTGCACTTTTTCATACATTGAAAGCAAGCGGAGAGGTTTTGAGGTTCCGAAGTGACCAAATAATCATGAAGGGATCACAAATGTGATTCTTCCGATGTGATTCAAATTCCTTTTTATGCAATACTTTATAAAAAGCTAATAATGTACGTCATTGTCACTTAAAATCTTCTGTAGATCTTAAAACGAGACATTTAGTTAAATGTTCATGCTGCTCTTTTTCTATTAAATGCAATTTTATGGGGTTTTGAGCATGTTGAAAGTTGTTACTTGTGGGCTACATTTAAAGTCTTTGTTGGTTGTCTAAGAGCTCATTAGATATTTTTTATATATATTAACATTTTTAGATTTAGTACAGTTTTTTTTGTAGGTGTGAAATTATTTGTTGTCATATGTGACCAGTCATAAGGGTCAATTTCTGGAAATTGAGCATTATACATGTACTTGAATTAGGGCTGGGCCGTGAAATTATATTATATCAAATCGTAATAAAATGTATGTCAATAACAGTGATAAGCTCTGGACTTTTATATTCTATATTGATCTAAGAGCCGATCACACAGCAAAAATGTCCAACAATGGGAATCTAGAAGTGTGTTTATATTTAGAGATGGACCGAATTTTCAGCAACTGAAAATTTATCATCTGAAAATGATAATGACCTCTCTAATTTTTGTGGCTTCTGTCATTGGTGGGATACTCTTTTAAATCTGAAAGCATTAACACCGTATATCGAAATATATATCGCTATCGTTAAATGTGGAAAATAATTATTAAAACAATAAATTATTGCATTTTGACAATTTGTCCCCTTAATTTGAATGCTAGTAAGTAAGCTTACTATTGATCTATGATTTGTTAGGACTGGATGTCATTTGGCCAAGACACAACTATTGAAAATCTGTAATCTGAGGGTTTAGAAAAATGTAAATAATCAGGAAAAATGATTATTAAATTTGTCAAATAAAGATCTAAGTAATGCATATTGCTAAAAAAAATGAAAGAAAATGTTGATATATTTACTGTAGGAAGTTTTCCAAATATCTTCATGATGTTACATTATGCTAAAAAAATCTTTTGAATCTAAAGGAAAATGAATAATTTTTGTTTTATACAATGTATTTTTGGCTTTTGCCCTAAATATACCAGTGCAACATAAAAAAAAATATTATTAAAGGTTTTTGTTGTTACTTTAAATTATTTAATTTTATTTAACTTAAATGTAAAAGTCCTTTTAGTAAGTTAATTACAACATAGGGTCACTAATGACAAAATATTAAATGTTGTTTTTAATAATTGAAGTTAAGTAAAATTAAATAATTTAAATTCATTTTATTTGATTATGACAATCTTTGATTAAAAATTCTATAATATATTTTTTTTTTGAAAAATACATGGAAATATTGAAGAAAAAAACTAAATTATTGAATTATCTAGCGAAAGTGTGAGACTGGCCACCAGGGGGCGCCGCAGAGCTCCGTTAAACACACACACACAGACATATCCAGAGATAAAAACTTATGTCAGACCCTTCATACTCTCCATACAAACACACACTTGCTATTAACATCATTTGATTTCTTTGAGAGAACTCAATTTGCTATAATTAATTATCTTTAATTAACTCAATCTTATGTAACAACATAACTCAACCACCCTCTTCTCCTTTCCTCCAGGGGGCAGCAGCAGTGGACGGGCGTCTGAAACGCGGAGACCAGCTCCTGTCGGTCAATGGAGAGAGTCTGGAGGGCGTCACACACGAGCAGGCTGTGGCCATATTGAAGAAGCAGAGGGGAAGCGTCACACTCTCCGTCCTCACCTAACAAACACTACATGCACTGAAAAAACACACACATGTCCGAAAGAGACTCTTTGAATCCACAAAGTCATCTCCGCCCTGTTATTGTTTGTGCAAACATCAATGCGAAATGTGATCATAAAGGGAAATTCTTGTGCCGTCTTTGTTTGTAGCTTTTCCACTGGGTGGCTATGATGGTGAATTATGGGTAACGTTGAGATGAGTGCTGGTAACTCAAGACCTGGAGGAAGCATTATAGTGGTAGATGAAATACACAGACTAACACACAATGATAGTTTGAATTTATCACCATTTTTTGGTTAAATGTATACGTACACTGACAAACGCGCCTTATTTTCACAATTTATTTGCAATAAATGTAGTGTAGATGAATTTATGGATGGGTGTTAAAAAGGGACTGAAAGATGTGCCTTGGAACGGGCAGGTCAGAGTATGCCGAAATGTTTAGTTTAGCGGTTATTAGGATCATTTCTGATTTATGTTATTAAATATTGAAGAAACAGATTGGTGTTTACAGAAAAAAAATACCCTTATGTTGTTCCAAACCTGTCTTTTTTTTTTCTAGTGTGGAGCTGAAATTAAGATGTCTAGCAGAATGTTCACGCTGCACTATTTCATACATTAAAAGCAAACTGAGAGATTTTGAGGTTCTGAAATGACCAAATAATCGTGAAGGGATCACAAATGTTGTCTTCCGACGTGATTCAAATTCTTTTTAATGCAATACTTTATAAAAAGCTAATAATGTACGTCATTGTCACTTAAAATCTTCTGTAGGGCTTAAAATGAGATATTTAGTTAACTGTTCATGCTGCTCTTTTCTATTAAATGCAAATTTATGCGGTTTTTGAGCTTCAAAAATGATGAAAGTTGTTACTTGTGGGCTACATTTGAAGTCTTCATTGGTCATCTGAGAGCTCGAGGAGTTTTTTAATCTTCAGTGTTAAGAGTTAAGAATATATAGTTAGCTAAATATTCAGGCTGTTCTTGTCCTTTCACCAGTTCTTGTTCCATGTTTCAGTTCTTGTTAAAATCTGTTAAAATAATACCGCAAATAATATAGGTTGTTTTTGTAAGTAGTTTAAAGTGAGAAAATTAGCATGGTGTTCAAGCTGCTCTTTTCTTCTCAAGAAAAACCATTTATTTTGTGAAAAGTGGACTTAAATTATTTCTAATATTTTACATACAATTTGTAATGACTGAAAGCTGAATCAACACAATCACACACGTATTTCAATTCAAGATGTCGATGGGGAGTTTATTTAGATTCGAAAAATGACAACAAAAAAAACAGAAAAATATCAAGAAAATTGTAAGTGAATGGAAAATGTTCCCTGAAATTTAAAATTCTTCATGCAAAGCTATAATGCAAGACATTTTTGACATAATTTATTTTAACTTCTTCAAATATAACACACAAGATGTATTTTTGTCCTTTTTTGGAAAAGAGCAGCATTAACATTCTTCTAAATGTTTTTATTTGCCTTCCACTGAACAAATTAAGCTATAAAGGTTTGGAACAGCATAAAGAATCATAATTGTAATTTTTACACAAACTATCCCACCCTAATATTTTGCATCGAGATTCAAAAATCACAAAAACATTATGCATAACATCGCTTTTTATCATTTTTGTAATTAATTTTCACACAATTGTCATTTCCCTGTAAATATGTAATTTATTTCCTTTTTTAGGGTGTTTTTGCATCTGTTTTGGCTTCATGAAGATGTCTCGCACGTCCTAGTTTAACACCGTGTGTGTGTCTGTGTTACAATATGAGGAAATCCTGTGTCAGTCTGTCCTACAGGAAGTGTAGCAGGCTATTGAGTGACTGTCAGGCGTGGAAAACCTCATCCAGACCATCTAGGATTTCGTAAGCACATCCTCATATGATGCCTCTTGAATTTTTGTGCCCTGTGGACAGTGTGTTCAAAAGCTGTCCAGCGCTACGTCCCTTTAAAAAGATTGCCTGTATCTCCTATGCCTGTCTTCCCCCTTTCTCTTGAAAGAAATGCAGTCTGCTATTTTCCGCTAGATCTTTGCGTTTAGGCTGTGAACCACAAATAAAAAAGCGGCTTGAATCACATCCATTCTTCAATTCGCGCTCGGATGACTCTACAGCAGTGAACCGAAGTTAGTAACCCCTTTATATCAGACATTTTTCTGTCAGTGTAATGTTTTTACAGTCCAAAGAAACCATTTAGCTGCATTTACAAAGTAGATTTATTAACATTTACTACACAAACAAGTGGTCATTATGCTCTGTGGCTTCATTTTGGATGGGTAGAATTTATCTAAAGTGTCAGAAAAATAAAGTTATTTTCATTTTAAGTGTCTTTTGCATTCTGTATAATTCTAATGTTTGTGAAGGATTTTTATTTATTTATTTTAGTGCACAAAACACATTTGCACTACCAATTTCTTCATTCGTTTTATTTTATTATGTAATCATTTAATTCATTATCAATTCAATTATTATTAAAATGTCATTAAAGATATATATTACGTATAACAATCTATCAAAATGTATGTCATCTTCACTGTAAAAATGCTGGCTTCCACACAAGTCCTTCATGTTGTCCCAACAGAAATTAATAATTTTTACAAATTTGAGTGGATTGAACATAAAACAAATAAGTTGTTTAAAAAAAAAACTCCAGAATTGTTGATTCGGCTCAATTTACATTAGTAGTTTGAACAAACAGCAAAAATATTTTGTTTGAGTATTTGATCGCATCCAGAAATATTTATTGAGCAGCTAATTAGCATTTGTTTTCTTCATCAAGACTAAAATAATGTTTTGACATGAATAAAAGTGCAGTTATTGATCAAATATACACTGTTAATGATGTTATTGTTTTTTTTTTTTTTACTGTACTTTACTGTAGGGCAGGTATACAGTATGTTACTGTATTTTAAAGCTGCATTGTGAAAACGGTGGGGGAGCTGTTGACCTCGACTGAGGATGTTGTCGGGCGGTGGAAGAAATACTTTGAGGATCTCCTTAACCTCACTGAAAGTCTTTCATTAAGGAAGCAGATACTGGGGATGCAGGGGTGGACTCGCCCATCACCCACACTGAGGTCACTGAGGTAGTTTGCAAGCTCCACAGTGGTAAAGCAGCAGGGATGGATGAGATTCACCCTGTGTATCTTAGGTCTCTGGATGTTGTATGGCTGTCTTGGCTGACACGTCTCTACAGTATCGCATGGAGGTTGGGGACAGTAGCTCTGGACTGGACAACTGGGGTGGTGGTACCCATTTTTAAGAAGGAGGACCGGAAGGTGTGCTCCAACTATAGGGGGATCACACTACTCAGCCTCCCTGGGAAAGTCTATGTCAGGGTACTGGAGAGGAGGATCCGGCCGATGGTTGAACCTGGGATCGAGGAGGAACAATGTGGTTTTCGTCCAGGTCGTGGTACACTCGACCTGCTCTATACCCTCACCAGGGTGCTCGAGGTTTCATGGGAGTATTCCCAACCAGTCCACATGTGTTTTGTGGACTTGGAGAAGGCATTCGACCGTGTCCCTCATGGCATTTTGTGGTAGGTGCTCTGGGAGTATGGCGTCAGAGGTGCTCTGTTAAGGGCTGTCTCATCCCTGTATGAAAAGAGTAGGAGTTTGGTTCGCATTGCTGGCAACAAGTCAAACTTGTTTCCGATGTATGTTGGACTCCGGCTGGGCTGCCCCTTGTCACCAATTCTGTTCATTTGAATGGACAGAATTCAAAGCACAGCCTTGGGCTGGAGGGGGTCTGGTTCGGGGACCACAGGATCTCATCTCTGTTATAAGCAGATGATGTTGTTCTGTTGGCTTCATCAAACCTGGATCTTTAGCATGCACTTGGGCAGTTTGCTGCCGAGTGTGACATGGCTGGGATGAGAATCAGCACCTCTAAGTCCAAGGCCATGGTGCTCCACCGGAAAAAGGTGGTTTGCCAACTCCAGGTTGGAGGAAAGTCCTTACCCCAGGTGAAGGAGTTCAAGTATCTTGGGTTTTTGTTCACGAGTGAGGGAAGGATGGAACGTGAGATTGACAGACAGATTGGTGCGATTTATCGGTCAATCTACATTCCCACTCTCACCTATGGTCATGAGCTTTGGGTCATGTTCGAAAGGATAAGATCTTGGATACAAGCGGCCAAAATGAGTTTCCTTCGCAGGGTGGCAGGGCGCACCCATACAGATAGAGTGAGGAGCTCTGTCACCCGGGAGGAATTCGGAGTAGAGCCGCTGCTCCTCCACATCAGAGTCAGTGGAGGTGGCTCGGGCATCTGTTTCGAATGCCTCCTGGATGCCTACCCAGGGAGGTCTTCGAGGCATGTCCTACCGGGAGGAGGCCTCGGGGAAGACCCTGGACACGCTAGAGGGACTATGTCTCTCGGCTGGCCTGGGAACGCCTCGAGAGCTCCGGTTTCCCTCCACAAGTCTCTAGACATGTGGTACAGGTGAATTGGGTAAGCTAAATTTTCCGTAGTGTATGTGTGTAAATGGGGGGGTGTATTGGTGTTTCCCAGTGATGGGTTGCAGCTGGAAGGGCATCCGCTGCGTAAAACATATGCTGGATAAGTTGGCGGTTTATTCCACTGTTTTGTTTTGTTTTTAATAAAAAAACTTTTTTTTTTTAATAAAGGGACGAAGCCGAAAAGAAAATGAACGAATGATTTACAGTAAGTTACTGTAGATTCTACAGGAAATTGTTAACAGTTCATGCACCTTTTGGAGATCTAAATTAGAGAACCATTTCTCTCATAAATGGGTCTCTAATAGTTAATTGTAAATTGATTTACTATGAAATGAAACCTATCGTTTTTTTGGTTTTGTTTAGTTTTTTTTTTGGCTAATTTTGATCTCACTGTTAGTCTTTTTCAAAGAAAAAAAAGAATGGTAGGGTATATTGATTTATTACCAAAGAGATGTTTTCTGATATTTTCATGATTGAAACTGCTGCAAAAACTGACGCCCTCTAGAATTAATAAGTTAGTGTTTAGTCGATTAGCAAACCTAAAAAAATCACCTTTGGTACAAAAGAAAAGCTGTGTCGGCTATTAAAATTATAACCTGTTACAATGGAATTAAGGTTAGCATTGTGCTGACCCTCACATTTCCTTGAAATTACATTGCGGTGACTTTTTCCTCCATTTGGTGAACGATTACGTTCTCATACGCGTTAGGACCGTCACCGCTCCTGAAAAACAAATGTAAACACCATCTTTAATAGTAAGACCAACATATGTTCACTATAATCGTTAACATTAATATTTTAAGCTTGAAATACTTTGGAAATGAGTGTTTAGCTTCAAAACATTGTATTGCATTTAACATCTTTCCTCAGATCAAATAGGATTTAAGTCCTATTAAACACTGTGGAAAGTGATTAGTTGACTTTTTAAAGAAGTGAGTAAGCCTGTTGCTTTTAAAGTGGTTAGTTGACTTTAACAAAAAAGGGGGAAATCTGTTGCCTTTAAATTATTACGTAAATCTACTATGTTCATAATTGTAAAAAAATTGTCAATTTAACGGTTCCAAGTTATAACCGGTTTACTTGACCTTGCTTAAAAAAATAGGAGGGCAAACCCGTTACTTTTAAAGCGATTAATTGACTTAAAAAAATGAGTTAACCTATTGCTTTTACTCATTTTAAGTAAAGTCAATTAATCCATTTAAAAGTAATTGGTTTACAATTCTTTTTAAAAAGTGGTTGACTACGTTTTTTATTTTAAAAGTGAGTAAACTGCTTACTTTTAAAGTGATTCAGTGATTTTACTTTAAAAAGTGAGTAAATCCATTCATTGACTTTGCGTTGAGTCTGTTGCTTTTAAAGCGATTATTTGACTTACCTTTTTTATTATCACTTTTTTTGTAAGTAAACCCATTGCTTTAAAGCGATTGGTTGACTTTACTGAAATGAGTAAACTTGTTGCTATTAAAGCGATTAGTTGACTTTTTTGTGTGAGCAAACTTATTGCTTTTAAAGAAATTATTTGACTTTACTGAAGTGAACTTGTTGCTTTTAAAACAATTATTTGACTTTTTTGTAAGCCAACCAATTGCTTTTAAAGCGATTATTTGACTTTATTGGTAACACTTTCAAATATTTGTACATTAGTTAATGTGGACTAATGTATTTACTAACATGAAGTAACTATTAGTAATACATTTATTACGGTAAGTATTTGCTTGTTAATGTTAATGTTATTTAAGTTAAATAACGTTAGCTTATGTTAACTCACGGTGCATTAACTAATGTTAACAAGCACAATTTTGGATTTTAATAATGCATTAATGTTGAACTGTGACTAATAAATGCTTCATACTTATTGTTAGTAAATGCATGAACATTATCTAATGTACTTTTATTCTAAAGTGTGCTTTTACTTTTTTTAAATGCTTTTGAAGTGATTAGTTGAATTTTACTTTTTTAAAATTAGTAGACTCCTTGCTTTTAGAGCGAATAGTTGACTTTACAAAATGAGTTAACCCATTGCTTTTGAAGTTATCAGTTGACTTTTTAAAAATAAGTAAACTTTTAAAGAGGTTAGTTGATGTTATTTTGTTAGTGAGTAAACATGTTGCTTTTGAACCGATTAATTGACTTTAAAAAGAGAGTAAACTCGTTGCTTTTAAAGCTATTAGTTGACTACTTAAAGTTGGTAAACCTGTTGCTTTTGAACCGATTGGTTGACTTTACTTTAAAGAGTAAACCAATCGCTTTTAAAGGAACTAGTTGACGTTACATTTAAACAAAAGAGTAAACCCCTTTGCTTTTAAAGCCTTAGTTCACTTTACTTTAAAGAAGTGAGTAAATCTGTTTAAGTACAATTATTAGGTAAATGATCTATTTGCATAATTTATAAAAAATTTTGTCAATTTAACAGGTCCAAGCTGCAACGGTTTACTCACTTTTTAAAGCAAAGTCAACTTGTCACTTTTAAGGCAATGGATTTACTCACATTTTTAAACAAAAGTAACTAATCACATTTTACATTGCAATTTTCCATGAACTCAATCAGTGAAATTGTGTCTATTTAAAGTATTGGATCAATCTGAGCTTTATAACGGTTGTATAATAGAGGTTTTATTTACCTGACTGCGTCAAGACTGGTTTCATAGATTGATGATCCATTAGTCATGGCGTATGCATTCTGTACGACTGCTTCTGGTTGGCTTTAGTCAACAAAGATGGATTAAAATAGTGTTACTACAAATATATTTGGAAAAATAGGGGATTTGTGTTAACAATCTTAAAAGATATATAAACAAAAAGCAATAAAAAAATCTAACATTAAACATAAAATGCAGTACATGTGTGAGTTTGTAGATATAGAGGGTTCATTGGTTTTAATAGAATACAAAAACTGGCAGAAGAGACCAAGAGGAATCATTAAAGTTTCCATTAGAACTTTCTATATAATACAGATAACTTCAGTCAATACTCTAGTAGCTTCTGTTACACTTGCATTTACTCACTAGTACTTATTCAATCGATATGATTACTTATTTAGGATGTTTTATTCTACTTGTAATTTATTCGTGACTGTTCTGACTAGTCATAACATTAAAAACAAGTAAAAACAAAAGCAGTTGCAGCTAGTATGAAAACTATTTTTCATTACAAACGAAACAGGTGTTTAATAAAAACAGCATTTATGTTTAATGAAAAAGGTCCTATTAGAAGTATTGGTATTTATGAACAACGTCATATTATCTAACATTAAAGTATCTGAGGAATAAATACTAGTATATAATAATAAACATAAAATAGTATATATTTAATAGGTATGATTATCTAGTAAGTACAAGTATCTAATGATTAACTTCTATCTAATGCACTAGTATCTAAAAGTTCTTGTGAGCTACTTATTGAATAACTGTACTGTGTAGTAGACAGGAAAACATACTAATATCAACACTAAATAGTTGATTTCTTAATGACAGATCTCAATAGAATGCAATAGCAACCATAGTTACTTGTCCCTAATGAAATGTTGTAGCATTGAATGAATATGTAAAACGTACTAATAGATAAGGAATTGGACTAGAACTAAGGAATAGGCATAGTTATAAGAACTTAGTTAATAGTGAGAATTACTAAAGTGTTACCAAAAGCTATAGTAGCTACCCACGTGAAAAAATACTGTGGTAATTGATAGTTCATCCTGTAGTGTTTTTGATATATGTATATAGTAAACCGTAATAGCCTATTAATGTGTACATTTACAACATTAATGAATGCTCCAGCATACTGTAGTATTAACAACAGTGAACTGATCAACTGTAATAAATACTATAATATACTGTAGTATTCACTGCAGTAAACTGTGGCATATTGTAGTATAATATATTTGTAGAAAACTACAGTGGGACATCTGTTTACTATTAGCCATGCAATTACCACAATATCAAGTGCTTTACTGTAGTATAGTTTAAAAACTCTAGTATTTTTTTTTCAAGCAGGTATGAATTCAAATGAAAAAATGAAAAAATATTATCTAATAAATAAACAAGTGTATCATATAAATGGATACGTTTTTATTAAACATGCTTCAAATTTGAGGGTGAGTAAATGATTGCTTTAGTAGGGCCTTAAAAAGATATTACCTTGGATTGTTACACCAGGCTTTGTTTACAAGGAAGGAGATGAAGACGAGAAAGAGGAACACGGCGACCGCGATGATTCCCGTCAGCCAGTTGGGCAAAGCTCTCCCTGCAGTCTCTAAAAGAAACACCATAAAAACTAATGAATTCTGACGCTTTTGATGATTTGTAGCCCTATGGGATGCTTTTAACTAACTTTCTAGACATCCCTCCTAAAAAAAAAAGGCTACAGTACCTGCTTGAGCCGCAACAAGTCCCAATGTGAGGAGAAACCAGTGAAACGCAGTGACTGGTTTTCCCATGTTTGATTCCTCTTTAAATGCGAAAATCAGTGCTCGAATCTGAAAACCTGTATCCAAGTGTTCTTTCACCAGGAAACGTCACTGGATGAAAAAAGACATCACCCAGTGGTCCAAACAGGTCGAGTCAATCATTTACCCGCTTCATGATATGAACCATCCCGTATGAATAACAGAGATGAGCAGATTGCATCTAAAGTAGGTTTAATCTAATTGTGATTTTTAGATATGAACTGCATATAAAGTCATGCTGTCAGGCTCCTAAAGCGACGATGGAGCTGTTAATCCAGTGAGGGAACGTTTAATCCCGCCGTACGAAAGGTGAAGACGTTTAGATTTCCGTGATAACTGTTTGTCTGGTTAGCATTCCCTGGTTTTCAATTAGTAATAGATCATCCCCAGGAAGTTTGACACATTGAACCGAACTGTACCGCATTGATTCTGTGAAAGTTACAGTTTAGCTAAGGACAACTTTCGCCACTTTTGACCGCAATAATTCTCAATGATTTAGCAGTCGTTGTAATTAATTCATAGTAGCCTAAACGCTTGTCGGCTAATAACCGCATTTCTAAGGTAAATATTCCTTTTTAGGTCTATATTATGTAGGCTAGGTCCATCGCAGACAAGACCCAAACCGGTAAATCTGCTATTTAAAGAGTGTTTGGCCTGGAAATCTGTTGTGTTCACCGATCTTATAAACGTCTTTAGAAGGTTTTTTGTTTTTGTTGTTGTTGTTATTGATTAAACACTCTAGTTTTCCAGATGTGAACTCAAACATCAAATAGACATCTCTGACTGCGACGTATACAGGGGTTCTTGCAGCGTGAGAAGAACCATTATCAACACCAAGGTAATGGGTTTGATTCCCATAAAATTTAAAGGAATGTTCTAAAGCAGGGGTGTCCAAACTCGGTCCTTGAAGGCCAGTGTCCTAGAGAGTTTAGCTCCAACCCTTAAACACTCCTGAACTAGCTAATCAAGCTCCTTCTAGACATACTAGAAACTTTCTGGCAGGTGTGTTAAAGCAAGTTGGGGCTAAACTCAGCAGGACACACCTCAGGACCGAGTTTGGACATCCCTGTTCTAAAGGCTATTTCTTGATTATGTTAAAACAAAATAACCAGATTCCTTAAACATTCATTTATCATTTATTTTCCTTCGGCTTAGTCCCTTTATTCATCAGAGGTCACCACAGCGAAATGAACCGCCAACTTATCCAGCATATGTTTCTTACACAGTGGATGCCCTTCCAGCTGCAACCCAGTTAGGAACAATGTCCTTGACCTTCATCATTGTGTACATTTTTTTGTCACTTTGTTTGACTTCTGCAGTGCCTTCTCTGTTACAAAGCCATTGCACTGTGCACAATGTATCATCTATTTTAATATGCATATTGGAGTCAAGAAAATTCCAAAGGTATGTGTGAGGTTTGACTGATTTATCACAAAGGCGATTAATTAGTGGCCGTTAAAGGATTAGTTCAGAAAATAATGAAAATTTGGGTTACACTTTATTTATGGTACAATCCACGCTATTTAACAAACTTAACTAAGACTAATTAACTGCTTATTCATAGTCAGGCAGTGAATTGTGTATTTTGATTAGTGATCATTAGAACAAGGTCATATTTTATAAACAAACAATTCATATCTTGATAATAGGCATGTAATAAGCCAATAGTTAATAGTGTGAATTGTCACTTAAACTAAAGGTAAATAAATTTCTGTTATTAATCAATGAAGCATAAGATTGCACATAGTAAACCTCACCCTGATCTGGCGTAGGAGACATAGATGAACAAAGTCGTATTTACAGTTTTTCTTGGAGCTTTATATGAGTCAAACGCTGTTTTAGCAAAAAAAACTATTTGCAAAAAAAGTTACTAAAGATTTATTTGTGTCCAGTGTTTGTGCTGCTTTTCTCCGTAATTTAGAAATCATTAAATGCATCTGTACGAACTCGCAAGATATGAGCTATGTTTTGATCTCCTAATGTGTTATAAATGTGTTGGTACACCGCTTTTCTGAATTTTTTGTGTTTACAAATTATAAATGCAAAATCGTTTATTTTATGTGAAGCTGCTTTTTTTATGTGAAGCTGCTTTGACACAATCTACATTGTAAAAGCGCCATACAAATAAAGGTGAATTGAATTTTTGCTGCTCCATCAGTTGCACAGTGGCAGTTTGTAACTATTTCACATTTTAGCAAATTAGAGGCTAATTGTTATGAACTTCTTTGTGTATTTTCATACTGCTCACACAAATTGTAAACATTATGGTGGGATCTTTACTTAACATGACTTAATTATGCACTTTGTACACAAATAATTACAAATATATATGAATTACCCACCAATTTGCCAAATATTAAATAGAAAAAAATATACCCATGAAATGACATGTGAGAATGTAAAAATCTCTTAGCATAGCACACTTAAAAAAAAAAATTATATAAGTGTTTAAATTAAAATGAACCATTGTTGTAATATTGCTGCTAAACTAAAAAATTAATTCACGGGTACTAATATTAATCCACTTTTGCACCTGCGATTTACATGTTTTGTTCTAGCTAATTATAAGTGGACTATTACAAATACAGATTAATGCTGTCTACAATGTTTTGTGCTTGTCCGCTTTCAACAGCTTCCTGTTTACACCTGATATTGAAGATGTGTTTTCAGTTGTCCAGCACAGGTGAGTGGGCTTTACAAACCACCTGCAGAAACAGTCTTCTCTCTTTCTCTTAAAAAAACTCCCACTCCTTAATCCAGCATTTAGTTCTCTAAACACTAACAGTTCCTTTGTATAATTAGCACTCCTTGTGTGCATTGCCTCTTCTTGATGAATTACTGAATGCCTAATCAATTGTGAGTTATTTTAGACAAAAGCAGTGACTAAATGTAAATTTAGAGCTTGTATTACAGTCTGTGTGAACCGAAAGTTACTAAAAACTTTATTTCAGTATGTTAATGTTCTTTAAACTGAAGCAAGTAGTCAGACTTTGACTAAAAATTAACTAAAAAATGTTAGTTCAAGTGTTTCTTCAGTTAAAAAATGTGTACTAGCAAAATAAACATTGTACATTTTTATTTCACACAGACTTTAAGATGCACTTTTATTAATCCGATCATAAGTGGATGACCCTGAATTCAAGCATGAACAAGTCTAAAATGTTTTTAAACAAAACAAAAAATAATAATGTGTTTTTACACAAGTTGGAGCCAGAGCCTAAATATTCTATGAAAGGTTAACAATTACACAGCGCTCTTAACCAGCCTTCCACAACAAGTAGATAAGTAACTTGTATATTGAGACTTGAGTCCATTTCACACTGTCTTTACTCTTATTAAAGCAATACTTATAAAAAAAATGATAACATAAAACAAAAAAAATGTCAAATACAATCAAAAATATTGCTGTTTGTTCAAACTACTTATTTAAAATGAGCTGAAACAACATAATTCTTGAGCGTTTTTGGGGAACGACTTAAATGTTTTATGTTCAATCCACTTAAAATTGTACAAACCATTAAGTTAACTTAATCCATTTGCGTTGGGACAACATGAAGGAATTGTATGGAACCCAGCATTTTTTACAGTGTACAGTAAAATAAAATAGCTTTTTGTTCAAACTACTTCTGTAAAATGAGCTAAAACAACACAATTCATTAGGTTTTTTGGGAACAACTTAATTGTTTTGTTCAATCCACTTAAATTTATAAAAAGTAATGTTAACTTAATTTCTTCATGTTGTCTGAACACAAATCGATTGTGTGGAACCCAACATTTTTTACAGTATATACTCCTCTACAACTTGTTTCAAACCTATTTTAGTTTAATTCTTTTGTTGAACACAAAAGAAAATCATTTGAAGAATGTTGCAAACCAGTAACCATCAACCTCCATAGTGTTTATTGTCAGCTATGGATGTCAGTGGCTCCCAGTTTCCAACATTCTCCAAAATCACCTGTGAAAATCTCAATGTTTTCAAACCACTTCAGTGCAAACAAATGAGTTATTTTTGGGTGAAGTATCCCTTTAATCCTCAAGTGCACATGAGCGAGGTGAAAAGAGACAGAGCAATTGATTAACCTCCCCAAAAGAGGCGTATTTTGGACGAAGACCATGATCCGCCCCTCTGGACTCCTGGGACACATGAGCGTCCCACAGCCCAGAGGAAATTAGCAGCTCTTTATAACTAGTAAAATGCTCTGTTAAAGCGTTAACACCTCACAGAGAGTCCCAAGAGAGCCGCTTCTGCTGATGGTTTGGTAAGATAGTCATGAGAGTCCCCGATGGAGACTCTTTCCATCATCCCATCCAGCCTCTGAGAACCAGACCTTCGGGACGTTCACTCGTCCCTGAAGGAGGGGCGTCTTAATTGAATACTCTTGTCTAGTTATCTCAGGGTAATGAAGGGCTTTATCGGTCGGTTAAGCATGTCTTTTTGTTGTG
>NC_079456.1:17057148-17082148 GCF_903798145.1 Danio aesculapii | reverse complement strand
CCTCACAAATCTCTCTTTTAAATTCATATTTTAATAGGAAGCTACACAATATTATATTTGTGCATATACATTAAATTAGTCAGTACTGAAGCCAAATCCGGAGCTTATCTAACAAAATAACTTACGATAACAGTCCAAAAACTAGTACAGCCAAATTTAGATGTTGTAGAAAAATATTAAATACACATTTAAAAAACAGGAAAAATCAAGAGAAGCAAAAAAAGTAAACATTTTGTTAAAATTTTGTGCGTTGTAATTTTTTTTTTTGCAATATTTTGCTTGAATTTAATTGTATTATCTTTCAATTTCTAAATGTATTTTGTGACTAAAATATTATTTTAATAAATATATCTATATATTAATAATAAATAATAAATCTGTTTTGTTCAAAATACATTGCCTATATTCACTAAGAAATGTGAATATAATTTATATATATAATATAATACATTTCAAAATGGTGTGTACTCAATAATGCTGAGCACTGTACATATTAAATTATTATATAATAAATATATTAAATATAATTAATATAAAATAAACATTAATATAAATTTAATATTAAATATAATAAATATACATAATAAATTGTCAAAAAATAATACTTTAAAATACATTTTATTATTGATGCAGTCTGCAGAAAATGATTAGTCAAATCACAGTAAATAAATATTTTGCATATTTTCGTGCCAGAATCACAACTGAAGTAAGATGTGTCAAGATAACTTAAAAAAAGATCTTATGAATAATCTTATGACCAATCGTTGACATTAAACCAGGTGGAGTGGAAATATTATGTTCATGCACAGATGAATACTATTTCTTTTGAATGCTTTAAATGTCATAAATTACCTTCAATATTGTTTTTCTCAGTGCCATCTTTCCATCCTCAAACACTGAGGGGTGTATTTGTGATTCCACAACACCTCCTCTTGACATAAAAGCCATTTAACACACAGCTTTATTTCTTTAGCCTGAGATGTCACACATGTCCTCTAGCTGATAGAATGGAGAGTGTTTGGCAAGGTCATCCATGTATGTGGGTGTGGATCAGTCACTGGTCTGGGAACTGCCCTTGGATCAGTGTTTCACAGTCCTTTAGGGCCCCTTGGGGCCAGTAGACCCGACCAATGACTTTTTCATTGGCTTTGATTCTTATCATATTCCCATGGGTTCAGACACCCTGCTATGACCCTGACTGTCCTTAAATCTTGCATATTAAATGCCTCCAATCTAAATCTTGTTAGCTTTCTCATATTATCACATCCCACTGTAGTCATTCTTCATGTCGGGGATTTAACATTTTGTTCCTTACATAAAAAAATGCATTGTACTTTTTTTCTCTAAGTCCCGACTAGCTTGAGTGACTTGACAGTGTTTTCATTTCTACCTCGGTCCCTTTTTTCGTTTTAATCCCCGTCTGCTGTGTTTTCTGACACTTCGTAAAACGCTCGGCTGGATATTTTCCTTTCTTCCTCTACCTTTACAGTTGTCATGGCAACAGCTGTAATAATTCAGACAATATATTGGCACGCACACACACGTTCGGCTTTGTGTTTTTTATTTTTGTGGGTTTTTCATATAAAATTTGTGAGATATAACATTGCATATATTCATAGATAGAGTTTCACCTTACAACAAAGGTCTTTCTACTAAATATCACATTAAAATAACCATGTTTGTTTGTTTGCTCATTTAATACCCAATAAAAGACTTAAAGGTACCAAGACTGGTTACTCAATCCTCTGCTAAAAAGCAGATCAAGTTCATACGAGTCAAATAAAGTGACAGAACGTTTACTCAATGGATTCGTCATTGCGAGATGCTTGGCTTGGAGGGTGGGTGAAGAAACTAACGAATGAGTGGTAGGAAAATGGAGATGCGAATTAATGGTGTACCATGATCACAATGCAAAAGAACAGTCTAAAGGGTCATCGTTATAGACGCACAACATTATCCTGGTTTATGTACACGTTCTTGTACCTCCTCCACCATCCAACTTGTAATCCAAACATAATACTGAAAAACCATTTACAAAATGGCGATACTGTTCTCCCCAGATGGCGCTAAGAATACTTAAAGGTCATAACCCATTCAAATTCCCAGTATGTACAAATTTGTCTTAAAGACGCTGAGCTGCGTCATCATTTATTCACAATCATGTCACTTCAAATGTACGATTTTCTACCTTCTCCGAAAATGTACAATCAATGAAATCCCAAGAATTAGACTTCCATTAAATTTCCATTGTATGGGTTTTCAATTATGCGTCTTTTTGGGATTCACGAGCCCTGTCTCACAAGGAAACGTAACTATTTTACACATTGTATTTGTATGGAAACGTACAAATTTTAAAAAATGTGCCCCCAAATCCTAACCCCGACTCTAGCCCTGCTCCTCATTGGAGGATGAGTAAATCATACTAAAATGTACGTATGACACTGCACAAATTAATACGAATTAGCCACTAAATCAAAAAGCTACGAATTCCCATAAGATTACATTGGTTTCACAGTCAAAGCCAGTTCCTGGAGGGCCGCATCTCTGCACAGTTTAGTTCCAACTATCATTAAACACACCTGATCAAACTAATTGAGTCCTTAAGGCTTGTTTGAAACCTACAGGTAAGTGTGTTGAAGCAGTGTTGGAACTAAACCGTGTAGTGCTGAGCCCCTCCAGGAACTGGCTTTGACACCTGTGGTTTAGAGTGACATGAAGGTGCTTAAATGATGGGATTGTGCAGTGAACTACTCCATTTCTTGGACTTTCTTGCTTTAAACGCTCCTTTTTGTCGCTAAAGTCCGGCTGACCTCCATACCGTCGGTGTACCTGATGAGGCGTGGGTACCATTCACTCTGCTTGTTTTCATTTTTAGGTGGTGATCCTGTGGAGTGTGGATTAAAAATCTACCTGGTGGTCTTCCTCCGTACCAGTGTTTCTCCACGGAGGGCGTTAACAGAAAGTCTTACGTAAGAATATGCTTGCACACAACATGAACATACGCTAGTTGTCAGCCCGAGAAATTAGTCTGTCAGTCTCTCCTATCAGTCACCGCTGGGCATTTCCGTCCAGCGGGAGGCTGGAATGGTTTAGTCCTCTTGCAGAGGGCCTGGACTCCACTGATGAGTCCTGGTCCTCAGTAAAGCTCTCTGGGCTGGCGTCCCCATCCAGCAGACTCCCGCAGCTGGAGTTGGGGCTAAGCATCTCCTGAAGGAGGTCGTCCCGGACTAGAGTTGCATCTCTGCTCTCCCGATTGGCCCGGGCGGGAGCTTCACCGCCCACCATGTCGTCCTGGTCGTTTAGTAGCTTGGCCAGAAAGTTGATGTACTTCATGGCCAGACGCAGGATCTCGTTCTTGCTGAGCTTCTTGTCAGGAGGGTGTGTTGGGATGAGCTTGCGCAGCTCTGCGAAGGCACCGTTCACATTCTGCTGCCGCCAGCGCTCGCGACTGTTCGTGAAAATCCGTCGCACGATTTTGGGCTGCGAACCTGTAGAAACAAAACAAATACACTTAGCAAAGAGTTTTCCAAGATTGTCAGAGTACATTTTCAACCCTAAATTGATAGTTCGCCCAACATTAGCTACGTTTCCATCCACCTATATTTATGTGCATTTGGATATGTGCATAAAAAAATCGTTTGATGGAAACACCAAGATGTGCATACATTTTGAAAAACATGCATGCACAACTGAGTAGAACAAACTTTTTATTTGATAAGAAAAGATGCACATAAACTATGATGGAAACACTTTTACCGAACAAATTCCAGTATGTGCATTAAAAAGGTCATGTGATTTTGTTATAAGAGATCATGTGACGATAAAAATGTGTGTGAATAGACAAACCAGCAGACTGAACACATCGTAAAACATCTCAAATGTTGTTTTGGTCATTCTAAAACGCTGTAACCGTTTATTACTGTTATTAATCACCTGTCTACTGAGCCACCAGTCATTTATTAAATAAAGAAAAGATTCTCACAGCATCTCCTACCGCAGCAAATTCCATTTTTACTGTTGATATTTGGCGTCAGTTAATCAGGAAGTGATGATTTTGTTCTCTTTGACTCGTTGGATGGAAACGCTGCTTTATTCGCACATCTTTTATGCGATATTACAGTTTTGCGCATCAAGTTAATTCGGATTTTTGGATGGAAACATAATGTAACCTCTGTTATCGTTTACTTATCCTTCACTTGTTCGAAACCTATTTCAGTTTCTTTCTTCTGTTTAACACAAAAGATGTTAATTTGGAATGTGTTGCTTGATGGTACCCATTGACTTCCATAGTAAATTTTCATACTATGGAAGTCAATGGGTACCATCAACCAGCATTTTTCGAAATATCCTTTCTTGTGTTCATAGAAGAAACTCATAAAACCACATGAGGATGGGTATATGGTGGATGTTCTTGGACACAGCTATGACACAACTAGGACACTCCTATGTCACAACTAAAGCATTCTCTACAGTCTGGGAGCAACAGACTTGCGGTTCAGAGAGGCACCATGATTCAAATCCTGCCTGGAGAGGGCTGAAGGAGGTTTAGGGGGTTAGGTGTAACAGGCAAGTTATAGAATCATATAAGAGACTATTGTTTAGTGTTATTATAGGGTTGTATTATAATGTGACCACCTATCATGTCCAAATCACCTGTTTATTTTTACATTTATTTTTTTATCAGACTCCTTTATCCACAAACACTCGGGAGCAGTTGGGGGTTTGGTGCCTTGGTAAAGAGACTCTAGGGACCATGGTATTGAGGATGGAAGAGTGCTGCTTATTCACTGCCCCCACTTACAATTCCTGTTGGTCCCAGGACTGAAACCTGCCACAATTGGATCACAAGTCCAACTCTCTAATTATTAGGCATTATCAGCCCAATGAGTCAAATTCAAATAGGGTCGAATTCAGATCACAGTATGTAGTGTGGACGGGGGTGAGGTTTAGATGAGTTTGTGAATTTGAGGCCTACTAATGAGAGGTGTGTGAAATAAACCTCACACTCCTGATCTCTGGAGGTGCACTAGCAGCAAATGCTAGAGGTGGAAGTCTTTAGCTTTCTCGTTAGTGTGACATGTTCATTGCCAGAATTGCTGGTTTAAATCCTGCTCAGTGAGTGGGAAACTGAGGGGTTACATTGGTGCTGTGAGGTTTAGTGTATTGTGTATTTTAGTGTACTTTTAATTAGGGATGTCCCCATCAGGTTTTTTTGCCCTTGAGTTATTTGAGTTTGAGTGTCTACTGATACCGAAACCCGATCCGATACTTCTATAATTCATAAAAAAAGAATAAAGAGTGAAGAAACATCCAGGATGTTCCTTATTTTTTTTATTTAATTCACCTTTTTTTAATGTTCAGCAACACTGTTAACAAACAGAGCACTTCTGTGAGGTAGATTGATCAGTCAAAAAAAAAATAACATCAATTCTTAATTTTCGGACTTCAGTGCAACAGTAAATCTAATATAAAATTAAAAGCTCCTCAACTTAAAATACCCGGCAGGCAATCCCAAGTTCACATATCTCACAGTTTGCTATGACAATGCTGTCATCAACTTTATAATACCTCCAGACTGTTTTCCGCTCCTAACTACTTCTGTGTTCTACTTTGCCAGCATTTAGCTAATAGCGTCTCTGCAACAAAGTGATGTCATTCTGCGAGGTCAAGAAAGCAGTCTAACTCTGTGCCACCGCATAACTACAGATGTGTTAAAAAATAATGAGAAAATATATATACATATATTCAGGTCCTGATTGGGAGGTAACATCTGATTCCAATCGAGTCTGGAACCACGTGATCAGGCCCGATTTCCGATCACATGATTGGATCTGGACATCCCTACTTTTAATATACCCTGTTCTCATGAGCATTTTGAATTTTTGCTGCTTGTTCAAATGATTTATTTCAAATGAGCTGAATCAACTCAATTCTTGAGGGTTTTTGGGACAACTTCAATGTTTTATGTTCAATCCACTTAAATTTGTACAAAAAAAATCTATTCAGTTAACTTAATCGATTTGTGTTGGGACAACAGGAAGAAATTGTGTGGAACTCAGCATTTTTTACAGTGCAAAGCAGGTTGAGTAGAATCAGAAAGGTAAATGGGGGTGAGTTTAAAGGTAGCAAGTAAACCTCCCACCCTATGCCAAAATCAATGCTTTAAATCTTGCTGGGCACTGGTCAAGTAGAACCCAAGGGGTTTTTTGGGGTTGTCAAAATTATGTTTTTTTACTGAGTGGGCGAGTTCTTGTTCATAACACATGAGCAGCGTTTAATGACACGGTTGAGTGCTTTAACAGTGGTTTCCTTGTGAACACACCTAAGGTGTTCGCTCACTTCTCACTGATAGATTAGCTCTTTATCTTCCCCTATTTAGCCAAGAATTAATTAACCTTTCTATTATCTATGGCATTTTACATTCAATTATTCAGGGCCATTTCTCATCCTAGACAGCTCTGTTGGAACAGGGCTATCAATGCTTCACTGTGCCTGATGCACCAGTGACTTCATATAATTACACTTAGTTAAATGGATTCCCGGCCTCTCGAGTTAAGGAATAATTTAAAGCATTTTTTTTTCGGAAAGGAAATTGTCTTGAAGAGCCGGCGAGGGCAGCATTACCTTTGATGCCGTGCTATATCGCCTGTGAACATATTGTGTCATGCATTCGCCGTGTTCATCTCATTAGAATCCTGCATCTCTTTCTCAACACTCGCAGCCAAACACATTGGCTTATATTTGCATTTTTATAGGCAACTCGCAGCTATCTCTTCAGTGCATACACTGGGTTTTTTTTTTCTATTGGCAACTGTATCCACTTTTTTTCTCTGTCTTACATCATTGATCTTAAATCATCTTTGTTTCATGCAGTATTTTGTTAGCAGTTTGTGTTTTTACTTTAATATGACATTTCTTTTTTATAATTATTTTTTCGGGGTTTTTCACCTTTATTTGATAGGACAGTAGAGAGGATAGACAGGAAAGCATGGGGAACGGGAAGGGGAAGGATCAGCATAGGACTGCGAGGCGGAATCGAACTCGGGTCACCGTGTGCACCAGAGTGCATGTGTCGACGCACTAACCACTACACCACTGGCGCAGACAATATGACATTTCTTGCTTGGAATATATCCCAGTGCTTCATTAAATTGTAGATTAAATAAATTTTAATTGAACTGAAATGATTTTTTTAATTATTAAATGTTTTCTTTTACTACATTTGGCTCCTTCTGTGCTTGATTTCAGATCGAGAGACTAAAATGATGAAGAGAAAATCAGAAATGAGAGAACAGCATACTTGGTAAGATTTAAATTGCTCTTACCATCGTTGATTTCAACCTCATAAGGTGCAGGTCTGCGCTTGACTCGATTGCTAGGATACATCCCATACTGTTCCGCATCTCCAGCAAAACCACTGAGGAGAAACACACACAGTTCAGAATGTGTGACTGAAGCAATGGAAATATCCTGTAATGCAGATTATTCTTATTTATCTTGTCTTTATTGAAATGCCCTTAACCAGAATAGAATGAGAAGTTGTAATAAAGACACTTGAGTGCTTTTTATCTTCTTATTTATGACATTTCTGCTCTGTTCTTTAATGTGTTTAAGATAAATACATAAATTATGAAATAGAAATGAAATTGAGTGTTTAACCCTTTAACGTGCACTCCTTGAAAATATGTTTTGCCCATGCTTGCATTGAATAATGTACTGACACAACTCTGATCATTAAAAATAAGCAATTCAAATAATAATGATAGCCTGTGGATAAAAGGTAAACCATGTGGTTACGATGCCTGTTTAATACAGTAACATTTGATCTTTTCACTGTATTTCGAGTTTAAATGATGTGTGCACTTATTTCTTATTACTCATGACGTTTCTTATATTTTATGCATGTATTTAGTATATAGACTATACTGTTAATGCATTATTCATATATTACATCGCTGATAGAGAAAACATTTATATTTAATGGGTACAATGGAAGAAAATAGGTTGAATTGAAAAAATGCGATGTTAAAATCAGAAAAGGCACCTGTGTATAGAGCCTAAATTATATGATCAATAGAAGGAGAATATAAATGTCATGGAGCAAAAAATAAAAGGCCATTTGATTAAATAATTTAGAGAAAAGAATAAGCTTGAAAAAGGTTAAAATATGAAAATAGATTAATATATAAAGGGTTCAGATGCAAAAGCCTCTAAATGCCATCTAATCTTTATTCTTAATCTTAATCTATTTGATTTAAAATGAGCATTTTTCTCTGGCTCTTGTTATGTAGGTTCAGTAATTTCACTTTTATGTTGATTAATAGTGTATTTTCATTCTTTGTAATGTGAAAAAAACATAACAGGAAAGGAAGGAAATTTCAGATGGCATTTAGAGGTTTTTGCATCTGAACTCTTCATATTTTTATCTATTTTCATATTTTTACTTTTCCAAGCTTATTTTACTCTCTAAAATATTTAAGTGGCTTTTTATCTTTTTCATGACATTTATATTCTCCTTCATTATATAATTTAGGCTCAGGTGCCTTTTCTGAATTTAACATTGTATTTTTGCAATCTGTTATAAATGTAGTTTTCTCTGTATAATATTCGATGGCTAATGGAGACAACAAACTGCGTATTTAATATACAATGAAACAAATGAGATGAAACGTCGTTAAAAATTAGAATAATACAAACTATAGAATAAAATGGGAAGATAGCACGACTAAACATCTAAAAAAAAGCACTTAAAATACACAGGTTAGCATAAGGAAACGAAATGCATGTAAAAGTTGAAAAATATAGCGAATATGAAAAGCAAGATGAAAAACGAAATACATGTAGTACATATTACAAAGAAATAAAACAAACAAAAAAGACAAATATGTATACATAATGAGTTAAACATTAATTTTAGCTTATTCTATCATCGAAAAATGAAAGCGAAATACGACAAACAATAGGAAAACGAAAAAATGAAAATATTGTAGGCTATAGCACCAATATCTTTGCTAAGATCTGTCTTATCTTTGTTACGTTCTGAAAGCATTATAAAAATGTAAATTAACTATCTAAAAATGTCTTATTTATCTAAAATTATTTAGAGAAAGCCTCAAATCGGCTATAGTGTATAAGAAAATTGTATGATAAAACGAAACTTTTCCAATATTATCATGCGCAAAAATTAGGAACAGACTTGAAATTAACATCAGATATTCCCTGAGTGATCTTCTATTTTTAAAGCATTCAGATCTACTTATTTACATCATCTCCTGCTTTGTGTCCCTTAAAAAGCATTGAGTTTAAAGCGGCGTTACCTGTTAATAGTGGCGAGCGGCGTCGTCATGTTGCTGTAGAGCATCGCTCGTGCCGGGAGAGGGAAAGCGGGCGGACTCAACTGCACCATTCGAGTGTCGCTCAGCGGGTCTCTGGGAGGCAGTGGCAAGGGAATCGGGGGTCTGCACAGCTCGGTGGTCTGCACCTTATGGCTGAGGTCTGCCTTGAGCTCCCTGCCTTTTATATCTGCGCTCCCTCCTCTCCTGGACAGCTCGATCACCGCCACCTCCTTTTTTAGCTCGGTGGCGTGGTGAGCCGTTTCCTTGGCAACACCATTGAGCTCCTCGGGGAAGCGATGCTCTCCTGTCTCCGCCGTCGTGCCTTCCTGTTTCCCGCGCGCGTCTCCATCGCCGCGCGGGGGAGAAGCGCAGCCCTCCGCGCTCGGGCTCAGCGGAAATTGCTCGGATTTCAGTTTTTCCATCATCCTTCGGCGCAATCCCCCAAAATGTACAAAGTGGTATCCAAATCAAGTTGTAAATCCCGGTTTAGCGTCTCATCCGAGGTCACCTGTGAAAGCACACACCTTTATGAACGCGTGCGTGAGTGGAGGAAAGGAGCTTTTTTACGCGCATCCTTTCTGTCCAAGGCGCGCGCGTGACTGGAAACACTGATAGTACAGTAATGAAGCTCTATGACAGCACCTGTCATGTGTGTCTACTGCTGTATCCATACAAAAGGCCTGTGAGATCAGTTCTACGCGTTTTTGCTTTCAATAACAGGAAGGTTGGACACTCTTAAAATTTAAAGGCTCTTTATTGATGTCGGTGACTCCATTGAGAAAATCTGTGGATCATCTCCATTTTTTAAACTGGAAAAACCTCTTTATGTTATTGAAATGGTCTTCATTCAAGAAATAAATGGATGTTTTTTTAGGATTGTTCATTGGAAGATTCTTTGAGGAACCAAAAATGGTTCTTCAGTTGAATGATTTTTTTTAAGAGTTCTACATGTTTGTGGTGTGGTTTTATGTCTCGACCTGACCTTGGTTTGTCACTGCTCTGCTCATGGTATCTGGAGATAAGCCTGTTTCTTCGTTGGGACAGAGCTTATCTTCTGCTAACATGGTTGTACATTTATAACAGAATATGATCTGCATAATTATTACAGCATATATTCAATAACACCTTTCCAGATTGGCATATTAAACCGTATTTGAATCCCAATTAAACGTTGTTATTATTATTATTATTATTATTATTATTATTATTATTATTATTATTATTATTATTATAGCATTGCTCGTCAATGTAAAGGAATTATATCCGATCAGTGTAAATATATTTCTATTTACTAGTTAATGTTCTGTTTTATTAGCAAAATAGAAGCTTCGTTTATGGCGTTGTTTTTAAATCTTTTATTTAATAAAGAGCTAGAGTTAAAATTCCTTGCGTTTTATTTATTTTTTGCACTTTTTAAGGACATTGGTTTTTATTTTAGATGGTAAAGCTTACAAAAACAGTTAATTTGCCTGTTTGTGTTTATAATAATATCGTCGTTGCAGTCCGTTGTAATGTGATGCACGTTAAATGTAGCCTAGTTTTCTGTACTGTTTTTTTGTCTCTTCCATCTTTGAGTCTTGGCAATATTTTGCCAATTTGTTTGTGTGTAAATGTATGGCAAATTATTTATTAATGCATTAATAATTACCCTATTTGTATTTACACACAACAATGTGCAAAATATCATGAAGAGGCTTTTACGCAATTTAGACTTTAATTGTAGCCTGCAGTCTTGTTTACTCCGTATAAATGTAGAGTTATTTAATAAGAAATATTATTGTACACTTATATTTAAGCAAATGTTGTGAGTTGTTAAAACAAAACATGTTGATTAAAACATGAAACGACCAGATCTAACGGGGATAAAACAATATTTAAGGTCGCAAATATACACTAAATTCGACACGTGAATGACAACTAATTTCAAAAATACAAATAAATCATGTCCGACTTGTATAATAGCCTAGCTAAAACATAAATGTCCATTTTAGTTTTATAAATGAAGAATCCTAAGAATATTATGAGTATTAGGAGTTATTATGTTTATTGTCAAAACGGAAAAGATTGAAAATAGCGGGCCCGGATGTTTTTTAAGGAAAATCGAATAGAATTTCATAACTTTAAGATTGGAAAAGTCATGTCAAAAATGCTCTTTAATTAAAAATGAAATGCCAAATCGCTTTCTGTATTCTGCAGGCTCAAGGGCCTATATGCTCCAGGACCGAATACAGCCAAATAAAAATGCCATAAACCCAACATGACCGCATATTAATCATCTCGCGTCGATCGCACGCCTAATTATGATCTGCGTTAGTATCAAAATAGCGCAGAAACACCAATATTCGCCTCTTACCGTCGTCGGGCGGTGGATGTTAGTGTGTGCATGGAGCCATTTTGTGGAGGGTCATCCATGTCTGAGGTTTTAGATGCACTGAAGTGCTGTGTGGAACTGGAAGTGAGGTCTATATAATTCCACATCACGTCCAGCGTGCGCCTCTCAGTATGGGGAGCGGAACACGGGCGCAATGTGGCCAGGCGAGATAAGAGTGCCGTGGCGGCCACTGCGCGGTCGATAAGCCCCTAAACCCATTATTTATGAAATGATTCATTATTATTTAGCTTTTTATCGAGGGCAAATGCGAAGAGAAAAATATAGACTTATATTGTGAATGGATATGCATAAAAAATAACTCAGCAGATTGAGGAGGGAGGGGAAAAAACGAATGCGTAATATTGTCGAGCTGCTTCAGGGCTCAATCAGAAATTAATTATGCGGCCAAAAGTAACACATTTTCAGTGATATCGGCTGGGGGAAAGTACCATTAGCGGCGGTTTGTTTTACACATTTCAGCGTTTTCGGGCGTTCAGATTAAACTGGAAGTCGTGTTCATAACATAACTCTCAGTAAGAAAAAAATGTTTGACAGGTTATTAAGGTAAGCAGACGCAAATTACAAACGCCAACCCAAGAATGCACACGAATAATCGTTTCTAAATTATTTTAGAGGATATTTGATGCCAATTTAAGGTACCCTACGTTTTTTCTTTATAATTTTCTATAATGTTCTATAATGAACTAAGTGAATGTATTTATTAAGGATGCACAATATTTATTCTAGTATTTACAGTTATTACATGTATCGGAATTGGACAGTATTGTAGGTTTTTTTTTTTTTTTTAGGTTTTTTTATTGTAGGTAGGATCTGACATTTACCCTGCTCTCCATACATGCATGGTAAAATATTTTCCGTTTTTGCTATATTATACATTTATGTTTACAATTTACAGGTATACAGTTGAAGTCAGAATTATTAGCCCCCCTGTTTTTTTCCTCCAATTTCTGTTTAACGGAGAGATTTTTTTCAACACATTTCTAAACATAATAGTTTTAATAACTCATTTCTAATAACTGATTTTTTTTATCTTTGCCATGATGACAGTTAATAATATTTGACTAGATATTTTTCAAGACACTTCTATACAGCTTAAAGTGACATTTAAAGGCTTTACTAGGTTAATGAGGGTAACAGGTTAGGGTAATTAGGTAAGTTATTGTATAATGATGGTTTGTTCTGCAGACAATCGAAAAATATATAGCTTAAAGGGACTGATAGTTTTGACCTTAAAATGGTGTTTGAAAAATTAAAAACTGCTTTTATTCTAGCCGAAATAAAACAAATAAGACTTTCTATGGAAGAAAAAAATATTATCAGACATAATTTCTTTGCTCTGTTAAACATCATTTGGGAAATACTTTAAAAAAGAAAAAGAAAAAAAACTCAAAGGGGCTAATAATTCTGACTTCAACTGTACATGTAACAATGTTTTAAAGCTTTACTAAATAAAATAGGAAAAATTGGGTGAATTTTAACACTTTGTAAATGTAGCCAAAATATAATCTTTCATGTTTTATAGGCTAGTAGGTTGTTGTTTTTTTAATACTTCCTATTGTTTAAATTAGTGTTATTTAATTATTCTATTGGTCACAGCCATAAAATGTAATAGCTGGTGCATCCTTGAAATTTGAGTTGTTTAATTCATAATTAATACACTCTAAAAATGTTGTTTTAAACATTGACAATCACAACCTTTGATTAAAAAACAGTCCATTTTACCAATAACATTACATTTCCTGCTTGTTATCGAATTATTCCAAGAGGCAATTCAATCATAACTTAATGTTAAGCAGCTATCACAACATTATTTATCAACATGTAGCTCTTTTTGGATTCTCGGAAGCTATAGAAATTAAACATGTAAAACAGCAAATACAATGGGATATTGTTTTTGTTTACATCCCTCAAAAAAGGCTAGCATTTGAAGAGAAAAAAAGTAGGCTGCAATACAAAATGCAACGTCAAAATGTTTTTCCTCTTCAATAAAATGTTGACTGACTCTACTGAAGATGTTTCGTTGATGATGGAGATATGAAGCTCATTAATTCGTCATCACCATGATCGTTGTCAACACATTTACTCCAGAATTAACACAGATAACTGTAATTGTCAACATCGGAGAGGGGTGTCAGGTATAGAGGCGAAGGCAGACACTTGATAATATATCTTCATGAATGAATGTATGAAATACACGCAGAATAATATGTGGGAAATCAGCTCCATCATCTGAGAGCCTTTGATCTCGGGCCTTTGTTAGTTCATTGCTACGGATTTTGAGTGATTTGGGAAGGATGCCCTGCGAGACTCGCCAGAATTTGGTGTAAACCTCAAAGGACCACCTTGCGGAGTGCGATAAGACGGTATCAGTGAGCCAACGACCCCGGGTTCATCCATCAGACAGGGATGAGAGCCACTGGGTGTACTAGAGCTGTTTGGCAGACACTACCACCATGACAGCTTCCTCCCATGACAAGCTTTTCCCCGTGTTTGCTCAATCCAGTAGACCAAAAACTTGCTCTAAATTTACCCGCATTACTTCCAGGTGTTAATAATAAACGCTCTGCCCAAGAATGTTTAATTCACCATTTCAAGATGCTGCTCTCTCCATATCATGGTGAGCTCAAACTGACCCTCTCACACTTTAGGTGAGTTTTCCTGTGGAGTTCTTCAAACTGGGATTGTTTGGAAGTGCTAATTTTCACTCTTTCCCCCATAAACAGGAAAGGAGTCGTTCTGTTCGCGGGTTTTAGCACTCACAATCCGATAATTTTCACTACCTGTCACGATTCTGAGCTGAACTCGCTGTCACGACCAACTTCCTGTAGGGCCCACATGGTGAAATGGGTGAGTTACGAGCGTTTGACGGCGGGTTGGGGAAACTTGATGAAGTTTTCATTTTAATATATCCATTTAAAACTAGTTTCAAAGAACACTTAAGTAGCCTAATCAAAATTGCTAAGTTTTTATGCCTAATAGGTATACATTGGCGAACTAAGTCATAAGGTCTGTAGCAGGGGGGTTCGGGTGGTTCGAAAGACTCACACAGAATTTGTCCCATACATGAGCTCATATACCATCATGAATAATAATAAAACCCATTAAAAAGGTTTTAAGACCGAGTGGAACCCTCTGTCTGCTGTCGCTTCAGTGTGCTAATCAGTTTTGGCCAATGCCGTTTTTCTTGAGTAACATCAGCTGTGCAAAGAAACCATACAATCTGACGTAAGTGACGTCATCTTTCGCTACTGTATTGTTTTTAAAGTAGAGAAAATATTTTACAAGTAACTTTTATTCTAATTAGAACAAAAATGACCAATGAAAAGCTGTGAAGCATCAAAAGCGACCGATATTAAAATGAATTTGAATACCTTTTTGGCTATTGTTGTTATCCATTAACTTTCAAATGTACTTTTTGGTTATGATGACCATACGACAATCTATTTCAGCCCAAAAAAATTCTTAAAATGTCACTAAAATGCAGTATTTAAATATCATAATTAAATAGTAGCCTAAATGAGTGCTATAAACCGCAAAAAGATCCACTTTTTAATTTAAAAAAAAGGACCACCCCTTTCACCAGGCTGGCTACAGGCCTGGTTGTCGTCTGAGGTAGCTGACAGTGAGAAAACAAATGGTGCCATAAAGTGAATAGAGGAATTTTGAGCCAACGTTAATAGCAATGCCAGGTTTATTAGACAACCATTAACAAACAAGCAGGAGAAGAAACTTAAAAAGGTATTCTAGTTTTTGGTTATTAATTATTGGTTTGTTTGTAGTGTGGCATGGTTATCATATATGGCCAACGATTTCGGTGAGAAGGTGGCTCATTATTATTCCCAGGGGCAAGGTAAGCAGCGGCCCCAGGGCCCCAGGAAATCTTAGGGCCCCCAAATAAATACCTAGAATTATGCCTAGAAATGATGTAATGTTGTTTTCTATGGTATTTTGTATGGTGAGGGTCAATTTTTTTTTTATTTAAATCTAATTATTACATATGCGCAAATATGTCCCCCAGTCAAATCAGTAAAGATTTTGTTTCAAAAACGAAACAGTTCATTTTTTATTTTTAGTTGTGAATTAAAGAAAACAAATAATTTCAAAAGTTTTTACAAGATGTTGCAAGATGATTTACATGTTACTATTTTGCATTAAATGTAGAAAATGAGACAGAGTGGTATAAGAAAAAAACAGCAAAATAAACCAAAATTAAAGTACAAAAGGTGCATTTTAGAACTTTTGGGCCCCATGGCTGAAATTCCTTAATGGCCCCGAATCACTAAATCAGCCCTTGCTCATTCCACCATACAAGAACGTGGAGGGTAACGGTTTTGGAAAGTGTACTTTTTTCACCTCATATAGCTACAAGGCTAAATAAAAATAGGCCTAGGTTAAACTTAATGTGGAATAAAATGTGCAAGAGAAAAATAAGAATAGGGTTTGTAAAAACAAACCTCTAACCATCTGAGTGCTGAAAACGGAACCAAATAACAGATCACTAGCTGTGCACTCGAGATTTGTTGCCATGTAAAAAGGGCACAAAATTATCTACAAATGTATTTAAGTGTTGCTGTTTTTGTAGAACAGTCAAAATAACCTAAATCTTAGTGTAATTTTGATGAACAGCCCTAAAAATACGTTACAGAGATTGTTCACCAAAAAAAGCAGTATTTACACACTATTTACCCTTACTATTTACCCTCAACTGGTGTCAAAACATTTATGAGTTTCTTTGTTCTGTTGAACAAAAGATAATACATTTTTGAAGGAAGCTGAAAGCGGCTGTAAGCATTGACACCCATAGTAGGAAAAACAAATGGATGTCAGTGGTTACAGGCTTTCAGCTTTCTTTAAAATATATTATTTTGTGGGGGTGGCGCGGGGGTGCAGTGAGCAAGAAGTCGCTGGTTAGAGTACCGACTGGGCCAGTGTTTGTGGTGGTTTCCTCTGGGTGTTCTGGTTTCCCCCACAAGCCCAAGACATGCGCTATAGGTGAATTGTGTAAGCTAAATTGTCTTTAGTGCATGTGTGTGAATGAGAGTGTATGGGTGTTTCCTAGTGATGGGTTGCAGCTGGAAGGGCATCCGCTGCATAAAACATATGCTGGATAAATTGGCGGTTCATTCCGATGTGGCGACCCCAGATCAAGACCAAGCCAAAAAGAAAATGAATGAATATTATTTTGTGGTCAACAGAAGAAAGTCATAAAGGTTGAAAACAAGTAAAGGGTGAGTAAATGATAACAGAATTTTAGAAGAATTTTAGACAAAACTATCCCTTTAATCGTTGCTGCTCAGTATAGCATAGAGATTAGATTATTTAGGAATATGAAATATTATAGGCTAATGTAGAACAGAACAAATCGGCAAACTATATTTTTAAGACGTTAAATTGATAAAAAAAAAAGTTTAAAAATTACTATTTTATCATTAAAACATGGTAATGATTACCATATTAATATAGGCTACTGATGTTTAATCCTGTTTATTTATATTTATAGTAAAGAAGTCTATAGTGGTGTTGCTCATAATCATAAATAATTAGTTAAATGATAAGCGAGCTACATAAATTCAGGGTTCTGACTGAATTAAAAGCTTATGAGGTTATTGTTGTTGTTGTTTTATATTCCAGCTACACTGGTTTACAGTATATTTTGTTTCAGTAACAAGAACTTACTCAAATGAGTCATTCGTATTGGAGTTGGACTTCCACTGTTTGGTTTTTGATTCACTGAAAGAGCCGACTCATAAGAATCTGACGTTCAGGAATTGAACTACCACTAGATGAACCCACTCACTGAAATGAACCTGTTCATAAAAGTCATTCGTTTAGAAGAGTATCGCTGTTTCGACTCAGAATAGTTCATTCAAAACAAACAACACCTAGACAAATTGAGAACTTGATTTCTAATAGTAAATGGGAACGTTTATAGTTTATAATAAAGATTTACACTCTCTAATGGTAGAATTTGGTATTAGCATTATCGTGAATTTTTCCCAGTGCCACGTCGCCCTCTAATGGTTAGACTGTGACATTACACTCAAATTTAGCATGCATGATTTTATGATAGCTGTTAATTCAGAGAAATTATCGAAATACTGAAATTATGCTCACGTTACAGGATATAGGCTATTAAAATGATTGTGATGTCAGCCTAAGATTTAAACATAAACAATACAGGTAAAAGATAATATGCAATTGAGATTGCGGTGATATGTCACTTGTAATATACCATCATAACGCCACATGAAAGATGCAAAACGTTTAGCTTTTAGCTCATTCTAAGTAAAAAGCCTCTTTAGTAGTTCAAAACCATGTCCAGGAGGGAAAATCAACAATAATTGCGATGTAGAATGACAATCATTTATCTGTCATAATCTGATAACAATCTAAATAATACCATCAGTCACAACGCTGTTAAGAATAGGCTGTGCTTTGGTATCTAAGTGTTTTCAGAACAGCAGATCTTCAAGTTTATACAATCTGGAATCAATCTGATTTACTGTGCACGTTTTCTTCAGGTACCTAAAATGTCCACTAGATAGAGCCGTTCACTAAGCTCCTCCTTCATTCGTGTCCCCCATCTTTAGTCCGTATATGGTCATGCAGTTTGTCTTCAGTGAAGAGAAGGAGCTTTATGGAAAGTTGTTTTCACAGGGAAGACATTCTTTCCACTTTAACCAGGTCACGCAACCCCTTTCCTTCTGACATACTCGCTCTGTGCAACCCATAAGGACATAGTGAAAATATGAATCTTTAATAAGGCATCAGATTTTCATAAGCATATCTAAAACAATTCCCCAGTGCAGCATTGACCAATTCTGCTTGCTTTCTGTATGACAAAACCTGAGGAAATATCAGTTATATAATCTATAGCCGGTTGTGTCCAGTACTCTAAACAGTGTTTCTTTTGTGTCTCTGAAGGTTTTTGGAAAGGGCGGCTGCTGAATCTCTTGTTACAGAGTCAGCAGAATTACTTGCATCTGGCATGGACTTTTATGTGGTTATTGTAAGTTGTACTACAGTAACCCACTGCTGGATCAGTGTAAATGACGCTGCATCATGCAGTGAGAGCGGAGAAGAAATGAGGTCATGAGTAAACAGATGTGAATGGGGTCAGTGTGCTGTTTTTCTAGTCACTTGGCAAGAAGTTGAGGGTGTGTTCCTGCTTTTGAGGGTGGACTTGCTTGATTTACAGAAGTCATTTACAACATCGCAGTCATATACTTTACAAAAGAGCACTAGTGATGGTTAAAATATGGCATTTATAATCTTTACAAAAAGTAATTACTGTGTCATGGTAACACTACAGTATGATAATTTACCTGTTACTCCAAGAACCAAGATAGTACTATGATGCATGGCCTGAAACATGCTCATCAGTTACTTCTAAATTACCATTGAATAATCATATCATACCCAGCAGGTATAAAATGTCATAAGATGTTAATATTAGGTTAGGTTTAGGTCGTGATGTCAGGTGACCAAAATTCAACGTCTAGCCAGCGTCTAAGGACAATGCTATTTTGATGTCCAATAATGAGATCAAATTACGTTGATATTTTATTGATTTTAGGTTGTGTTGGAAAGTGACGAAAATCCAATGTTGAGCCAACATCTTAAACCAACGTCATATTGATGTCAAATACTCATATTTATTCATCAGGTATGGCAACCAAAATTCAACGTCTAATAGACGTCATAGTGGTAACGTCCAAAAACGTCAAGCTGTAACATCATTAGATGTTGATATTTGGTTGATTTTAGATTGTGTTGGAAAGTAACCAAAATCCAAAGTCGAGCCAACATCTTGAACCAACGTCATATTGACGTCAAATAATGACATTTATTCGTCAAGTATGCAACCAAAATCCAACATCTGATAGACGTTATAGTGATAAAGTCCACGTAACATCAAGCTGCAATGTTGATATTTGGTTGATTTTAGGTTGGACAATGGTCATTGACGTCGGCCTGACGTTGGGTTCTGACATCAACCCAATTTTTGTTTCGAAACAAAATGCAACGTCCTAACGACATTGGGGTACAACGTCAATCTGACGTAATGTTGATGTCCTGTGCCTGCTGGATAGTATCTTGTCTAAAAAACGTGCATAAACTTGCTATTAGTATAATTTCAAGATATTAATAAAAAGGTATGTTGGGCCTGGAGCATGTTATAGCCTACAAATATTAAGTACAATTTTATATTTTTACGAAGCACTATAGTGTTACCGCACTCTCAGAAATAAAGGTGCAATATCTGTCACGGGGGCGGTACCTTTTCTAAAGGTACCTTTTTGTTCCTAACAAGTTCTTAAAGGTACATATTAATACCTAACATACAAATGTGGACCTCACAGTACCTTAAAGGTACAAAAGTGTACCCTAAATGTACTAATGTTCACCTGTATGGTACAAAAATTAGATTTTTGAAAAAGGACCACCCCAGTGACAGATTTTGTACCTTTATTTCTGAGAGCATCTGATTCCATGGTCTCATCACAGTACAGAATTGTAGGAGTACTGTAGTGCCTTGTCTTACTGTATTAATACCATGGTATCATTGTGATACAAGTCCAAAATGTCATCATGTTTCCGTATGCATGGATTCACAGTTTTACTCAATGTAAGAGAAATGCGATGTAAATCTAAGGAAAATTTTATTAGCATGGTATCATTAAAAACACAGTAATGATTACCATATTCATGAAGTGATCATTATTCCTTACAAAAAAAGGTAGTGTTACTTTCCCATGGTCTTATTATAGTACACATATTTAAACACCATGTTATATCCATACTATTTCAAGAATATGCTGCTGCCATGACACAAGTGTTAAACTATTTTTACTTCCTCAAAGTTAACTCTGTGATACCACAATATTCCCACGATACAATTTCAAAAACTTTAAAAGGTCAACTTTTGGGGCACTTTTAGACATATACAGTACCATGGTATTCTCAGACCTATTATGGAATACCTTACAAAAACCATGACACTTCAAAATCAGTACTATTTTACATTAAAAAATACAACAAAATCACCATCGGATATAAATACTGTAACATGGTACCACCACAGTAGTTTGTCATGAGTACTATGGTGACATTTTCTTTAAAACCACAATATTACTGTGATATAAGTCTAAAAACTATCATGTTTCCATATCTGTTAATTCTGATTTAATATGGTAGATTTAAGGGTGGTAGGTACTACTAGGTAGGTATTACTGTGGCACCATTTAAAAAACAGTATTAGTGCCTTCCAAAAATCATAATACCAGAGTGGCAAGTACCGTGTAATACACATAATCAGAGATTTGGTCTGTAGGAATTTCTACTTGCAACTGGAGAAATCCTACACCTGTTTACACTAAACATGCCACGCTGCGCATACTCCGCATTCCAGGTATTATGGGTCATTATGGAAGATAATTGTATGGTGGGGGTTTAAGTGTAGGAGGAAAATAGCGAAGCATGAGATCATAAGCGAGAGGAGTATGTTTCGTGGCTACAGATGTGCGCTATCGCACTCTCTCTGGCTCTTATCTCTGCAGGTTGAAAGCGTGATTCATCCATCAGCGCGGCGGGCGGCTCAGTCTGCTGTTTCTCAGCTCTATAAATACACATCCCACGCTAAATCTGATGCAGAGGGGGCGCTGCTGTCCAAGTGGAATTACCTCACAAGCGTGTTCATGTGGGTCTTTTACCTTTCCACGTCAAACTCTGAATCACCAGCCAGGTCACTGCGTTCCTTTTTTATCACTGCACATCCTGGCGCATTTTCTTGGAGTGGACTGAAGCGGTGCTATTTTAAAACACAAGGTTGACTGGCTCCGCGTGGGGGGGAGGCGGATATGTCACATTGCTTTATGTTCATAGATGATCTGCCATATTAGCATGCCTGCTCTCAGACAGCCTCTGATTATGTTTTGGCTGGAGGCGTGGATGGAATCACGTGTGGACGCAAATGTATGTCTGAGCGTGTGCATCTCAGGTGTTGAACCCTGACCTCCAGGGGGTCCTTGGGCTCCTGGTCATGACGAAATTAGGGGACTGTCTGGTTGTGAGGGGGATGCCTGTCTGGGGATAGATTGATTTGAAGTGATGCTGTTTTGACCGGTGTGTAGTTAGCCCGGAGGTAGCGAATGAACTACCTTGCAGACATGCTAATGTGGATCACATTAGGTAGCATTATTACCATAGGAGAACAAAAGCATCGAAAGCTATTGTAATAGTTCGTGCATTTCTTTTTGGCACACATCATTTATGACTTCGCTTGGGAATAGCTTGAAAGCAGATCCATTTCTGAAGAATTTGCCTCAAAGCCTCTGACTTCTAATCTGATTTCTGTTTCCAATTAGAATTGGAGTTATGGCTTTGATTACCAAACTGGCATTATAAAATATATATGCTAAAGTTGCGTAAATGTGCCGACATTAGCATTTATTTGTTTCATTCTGGACTCCTGTTCAACATCTGACACTTGTTCTTCTCCAAAGGTGTGCCTGTACTAAGGGCACTTCAAGCTATCAGGTTCAGACAAAGCATTCTGGGCAGCGCTAGGTGTAAAGAGATTATATGCCGTATGTGTTTTATCCTCTCCGTAAATGCGACTGACTTTGAACAATAAGGCAGCTTGCTGGCAGGAGGTTGGCCCCCTTTGCCCCCGGGGTGTATGTGGGGGTTGGGAAAAGCTGTTGGAAGTATAAAAAACGAGGAGGGTGGTGGAGGTGGAAGGGGGGGCGACCATGCTGTTTGTGTATTGTGTCGTGATGGAGGTGTTGTGTGACATGAAGGGGTAAAAAAGGAGTCCTAGAAGGCGTACGAGGGGAGTGGGGGATGCTGAAGAACCTCTGGCAGGAATGTGTTTACCTCACATGCCCTGCCCCCCACTCATCCGTGACCCCCGTCACAGTTCCCAGGATGGGGTCCTGATTTGGGGGATGTGCCCCTTTTGTCTTCAGGTTTTTGTCACTCTCATTACCATTTGACTCCTTGAGGGGTTTCGCAGGGAATGGAGTTAAAGTTGGGTTCCCTCTAAACAAGCTGTACATGACATTCTCAACCAATCAGTCCTTGTGAGAAAAACAAATGCTATCCGAGGACATTCGTCTGTGGCTAATTGACGTAAATTTCACACATTTATGATCTCTTGTGCCCCTCCTCTATAGGACTCTGACATCCGTTGAGATGTGTCATTAGCTTGAGTCAGATCTCCGATGCACTCCTCATCAGTGTCCTCTTGGGATGAATTTGCCAGTTCGGTCTACTACTTTTCCCCCCACAGAGAGGAAGAGCTGTTATCAGGCTAATATCTGGCGTACCTCAGGGCTCGCTGCTAACCCTTGGAGTAATTGAAATAATAATGCGTGCTTGCCTGGAGCACCCAGAGTGATTACACTGTTTGGGTTGCTAATTCCACTTTCCTCTGCGCACAACTACAAACACAGTAATGCATCGGCCCGCCTCAGATCTCTTGTTTGTTGTTGTTCTGCAGCTTGACGACTGTGCTTTCTTTCACCCCCAGGGGAGCGCGTGGTGTCCTAGACTGCTAAATATCTTCAAATGACCACAGCAGTACAATGGCTCCCTTTTGAAGGGGGAATAAGTACTTCTTAAGAACGGTTCGTCGCTAAAAGAAGCTACTGTGTTGTAGTGATAAAATGGAGAGTTGCTTATGTCTTCATTAGCAAACTGACCTATTGTTTTCATTCTTAGAAGTTTGTTTCAATTCAACCCAGCTAGTTACATGTAGTTTTGTCCACGCTATCTGAAGAAGTAATTTTAAAGGTAGTAAAATTGACTAGCCTAGAACCGTCCTCAGTGTGTGCGCTTCTATCAGATGAACACAGTTGGAGTAGTTTTAAAGGGCACCTATTTTACCCATTTTTTAAGATTTAAGATAAGTCTTTTGTGTCTCCAGAGTGTGTCTGTAAAGTTCAGCTCAAAACACCCATCAGATTATTTATTATACCTGTCAGAATATTGGATTTTCTGCTCTGAACACCATGTAGCTGTTTTTGTTGCCAGTGCCTTTGATGCTAGTTCTCCCCGCCCACTGTTCCCATGTGCCTGTTAGAGTTCCTTTCTGCAAGGATGAGTCACACACAATGTTATGACCCGTTTAACTTTGTACTAATTTTGCATGCCAAATGTGACAGGACACCTGTTAATATCCACTGCTGTATGGACATCCATTATGTTAATGTCCACAAACCAGGATTGAAGTGTCGTCTTTTATAATTGTCCTAACACGTCTGTGGTGATAAAAACGGTAAAATAACTGTTATTCATTACAAACAGACTGTTTTAAAAAGTTTTAAACATGTGAAACTCATTCCTGATCACATTTGATGATGATTGATGATCACAGCGAGCTGAACAGATCTTTTAATCACAGTTGCTTTGCGCACGTCCTGTCTTGTTGATATTATAAATGTTAATATAGAGACATGGTAAGATTCAGCTGTCAATCAATTCAGTGGTCAGGAAAACCGCACACCTTTGTCACGTTGTGGTTGACCTCAAAATGGGGGGGATTTGGATCCTATTTTAACATCAGGAAATAAAAAAAGAGACGTATTGTGTTTATATCACTCCACAATGACTGTGGACATACTATACCTACACACAGTTCTGTTCAATAATCTTACAAAAGGTGATTTTCATCATAGGTGCCCTTTAAAGTGTATTCTGGCTCTTCCAAAAGCGCACAAATCCATTATCAAACTAATTTATAAAAGTTTTTATTGTTTAATTTGTCCTAAATCTATAACAAACCAAGTACATCAATTCCATCTGACAAGCTAATCTCACAAATACCGCTAATATTTTTCTGAACTAGTCATAATGCCAAACTACCTAGAGACTAATGTTTGTTTTGACAAACTGGTATGGAGAGTATATGACAAGAGTAGTGAAACTTGTGGTGGAACCTAAACAGTATCTTGATGATTATGACCTGAGTCGCTACTGAAGGCGGTGCCCCGGAGTACAGATCACACCACATGACGGTAAAGTGAGCTCACCTCAAACAATTGTGTGCTTTGTGCTTGTTCAACCTGTTTGTAGTGTGACTGACACCATATGAGCACACCTTTGCCTGAGGCGCTGACTGTCTCTGCATCCAGTTGTCAACAAACTTGTCCTTTGGCTCACGAGCTGTGTTGTTTTGAAGGTTGCGGAGGAGTGGCCATTGACGTTTGATTGCAGACCTGCTAATGTCTTTTTTTATTGACAACAAGTAGCGGGAGGAGAGCTATTATGC